>NC_059345.1:44045547-44205547 GCF_019703515.2 Myxocyprinus asiaticus
ACAAGTTTTTCTTAATGAACTTTATGAGCTCATTAATGTCTTTCTGCAGGATCAAGCTGCACTTCACATTCTGCAGCTAGGCCTCTGCATTAAAAAAAAAAAAACTAAATAAAAAAAAAAAACCAGAATGAAACAGTTGTTAGCACACATCACAAGTATATTTAAAGTTGAGTGTGAAATTGCCACTGAATGGAATTGCAAAACTAAACATTGTTTTTTAAACATATTACAATAGAATTAATAGTTAATCAAACATTGTCATTTTATGAACTGGCACACAATCATCAAGCAGTTGCTAACCATCAGAAGGAAAACTCCACAGCTTGACTCATCTGACTGGACTGTGACATCAACAGAACCTAAATTCCAACTATCCAGGGTTTCAAAGCCCAAAGAGGCCCGTGTCTTCATGAAATTGCTGTTGGAAAAAAGTCCTATTAGACCTATAAATGTAACAAAGGAACCAAAAACCCCAGGCACTACAGGAAAAGAACAACAATAAAGGTACACTGTTTGACTGAATTATTTAGTCTGGTTAAAATATACAAGTATGATCCATATGCCCAGGAATATCACATAAGTCTACTGCTTGGCAAGACACGTAGAGAAAAATCTCTTAGCATGGCTACTCAATCCAGAAAACAAAACATTCCCTCACCCAACCTATTGTACAATATCTATGTAAATGTTCTAATTCATTCACAGCTGTGAATAACAGCTGGATAGGTTACTGAAGATAGGTCAAGTGTCCAAGTCTTTGCATCTGACAAAAAATAATAATAAAAAAAAAAAAAGTATCATAATAAAAAAAAAAAAATATATATATATATATATATATATATATATATATATATATATATATATATATATATATATATATATATATTGTCCTTGGCACAGTCTTAAAATATATTCCAGGGGCCAGATTCATGAAATTCTTCTTTAAAGCAAACAAAAAAAAGTTCTCAAGATAAAATTCACGTTCACGTGAAAAATCTGAATCAGTGATGCACGCAATCACCTTTTATACCCGTATGTCCGAGGCGGAGAGTGGTATGCAAATTCCACTCGCCAGTTCTCATTGGCCTTTTCTATTTTAAGCAAAGGTGATTGGGGCTCTCAAGATCGAACCCCTAGTGTCACTACATTGACACAACGTCGAGTGAGTGACAGACAGGGAATGGAAGTTAAGAATAAATGTATTCTTTAAAAATGTTTTGTGAATCCGACCTCAGGTTCAATACAGTTTATACACAATCAACAGCATTTGTGACAATTTTGATAACTACAAAAATTAATTTCAACTTGTTTTTCCTTTAATATATATATATATATATATATATATATATATATATATATATATATATATATATATAAAGCTACTCAGATTTTTTACTAGCCATTTTTCTAATGGAATGCTACTAGGGCTGACATAATTATGAACTGTGGCTGACAATTAATTGTCATACAAATTGCAATTTACAATTTAATTGTCTGTCTCCTACAAATTCTAATAAGAGGACTAAAACAAATACATCTTTTTGGGTGATGTAATTTGAAAAGTTTGACAATAATATTTTAAATACTAAAATATTATATGATCTTATAATATAATGATTATATTGAAGATGAGATTACACAATTAGCTTTATTCATTTCGTATAAGGAAGATCTTTCAGTTTCTGTGTGTACAGTATTTAACATCAGCATTTTAATACAGTGCATCCGGAAAGTATTCACAGCGCTTCACTTTTTCCATATTTTGTTATGTTGCAGCCTTATTCCAAAATGGATTAAATTCATTACTTCCTCAAAATTCTACAAACAATACCCCATAATGACAACGTGAAAGAAGTTTGTTTGAAATCTTTGCAAATGTATTAAAAAAAAAAAAATCACATGTACATAAGTATTCACAGCCTTAGCTCAATACTTTGTTGAAGCACCTTTGGCACCAATTACAGCCTCAAGTCTTTTTGAGTATGATGCTACAAGCTTGGCACACCTATTTTTGGGCATTTCTCCCATTCTTCTTTGCAGGACCTCTCAAGCTCCATCAGGTTGGATGGGGAGCATCGGTGCACAGCCATTTTCAGATCTCTCCAGAGATGTTCAATCGGGTTCAAGTCTGGGCTCTGGCTGGGCCACTCAAGGACATTCACAGAGTCGTCCTGGAGCCACTCCTTTGTTATCTTGGCTGTGTGCTTAGGGTCGTTGTCCTGCTGGAAGATGAACCTTCGCCCCAGTCTGAGGTCCAGAGCGCTCTGGAGCAGGTTTTCATCAAGGATGTCTCTGTACATTGCTGCATTCATCTTTCCCTCGATCCTGACTAGTCTCCCAGTTCCTGACGCTGAAAAACATCCCCACAGCATGATGCTGCCACCACCATGCTTCACTGTAGGGATGGTATTGGCCAGGTGATGAGCGGTGCCTTGTTTCCTCCAGACATGACGCTTGCCATTCAGGCTAAAGAGTTCAATCTTTGTTTCTCATTGTCTGAGAGTCCTTCAGGTGCCTTTTGGCAAACTTCAGGCGGGCTGTCGTGTGCCTTTTACTGAGGAGTGGCTTCCGTCTGGCCACTCTACCATACAGGCCTGATTTGTGGAGTGCTGCAGAGATGGTTGTTCTTCTGGAAGGTTCTCCTCTCTCCACAGAGAAATGCTAGAGCTCTGTCAGAGTGACCATCGGGTTCTTGGTCACCTCCCTGACTAAGGCCCTTCTCCCCCAATCTCTCAGTTTGGCCAGGCGGCCAGCTCTAGGAAGAGTCCTGGTGGTTCCAAACTTCTTCCATTTACGGATGATGGAGGCCACTGTGCTCATTGGGACCTTCAATGCTGCAGAAATTTTTCTGTACCCTTCCCCAGATCTGTGTCTCGATACAATCCTGTCTCGGAGGTCTACAGACAATTCCTTGGACTTCATGGCTTGGTTTGTGCTCTGACATGCACTCTTAACTGTGGGACCTTATATAGACAGGTGTGTGCCTTTCCAAATCATGTTCAATCAACTGAATTTACCATAGGTGGACTCCAATCAAGTTGTAGAAACATCTCAAGGATAATAAGTGGAAACAGGATGCACCTGAGCTCAATTTTGAGTGTCATGGCAAAGACTGTGAATACTTATGTACATGTGATTTTTTTCGTTTTTTATTTTAAATAAATTTGCAAAGATTTCAAACAAACTTCTTTCACGTTGTCATTATGGGGTATTGTTTGTAGAATTTTGAGGAGAATAATGAATTTAATCAATTTTGGAATAAGGCTGTAACATAACAAAATGTGGAAAAAGTGAAGCGCTGTAAATACTTTCCGGATGCACTGTATGTTCCTCATTGTGATTCATAGAAATAAGAGGCTCATCTCCTCTTCTGTGTCACTGTGTCTCATGAACTGTAACGACCAAGAATGCTTGGCATCACACGAATGTTAAATTAAAGTAAAACTGGAGCAGTTTGCATTCTATGCATGTTCCCTGTTAGTAAACATTCGCTTGAATGTGGTGTGAGCTGCATTGATGGAGCATGAGCACATCTGGGTGCTCCGGACCAGAACAGAAGTGTTTAATGAGCCTGTTATGAACTGTTTCAAAAGAGTCATTAAGGCTATGTTCAGACTGCAGGCAAATCTGATTTTTTCTCAAATCAGATCTTTTCAGGCAGACTGTCCGCACTATTAATTGCAAGCGATCAAATCAGATTTGCGCGTTCAGACATAACCAACCTATCTGCATGGGTTGCTTTGGTAACGACGTAGGCATACCCATGTGACGATGCTTTCAAAACAGATGTGGGAAAAATGGAGGTGATTCATCTCGCTCTCCAAATAAGCGCCCTGTCTAGTCGCGGAGCAGAACTCCTCTGTCGCACAATAAAAATTCAGCGATGGAGGAGACTGGTAAATATTGTGATGTTCCGTGCTGCAGTCACCGATTTCTGATGTCATCGTTGTGTGTCGTGTTAAGAGTGATGCATAAGATCTTTTGAAATCCAATATCAGCAGCCAGAGCATCCGGACTGAGACGCATCTGAAAAAAATCAGATTTCAATCGCATTTGAAACCACCTCCCAATGTGGTTTGAATCAGATTCTGAGAAATCTGATTTCATGTGGTTTTTTGCTGTATAGACTATCAAAAACTCATCTGGATACAATCTGGATATGCAAAAAATCAGATTTTTAGTGGCAGTCTGAACAAGGCCTAACTCATTTGAATCAGTCTGGCGAATCCTTCACTTAACAAACCTGCTGAATCCGTCAGAGCGGTTCCTGTATCAACATCTTAGTACTTAATGAAATGTATGATATCATTAATTGGATATCAGTCTTGAAATGAAGTTGTATGTACTTTGGGTTTGTGAAACCAGTAATATTACTTACTGATTGTTAACAGTGGAAGATGAACAGGGCTCTCCACTCCAAAACAGAATTCTAAAAATAACACTGAATGCAAGTATAAAATAGTTGATGCTAACGTAGTGAGTTTATTATTCATGTCAAACAAGATCTGGGCTAACATTAGCAAGCACTAAAGCATTTAACGATAGCTATAGCTAGCTAGCAATGTAATCCATGGCTAAAATAGAAATACAGGGTAGCTAAGTAATCCATGGCTAACCTTAACCCTAAACCTAACCATATACGGACTGCTGATCAATTTATGTATTTAATTATTCATTTAATTCAGTTTAATTTAAAATAAATGCCTCTGTATCTGAGCTGATATGAGAGGGAGAAAAGTTTTACTAAGATCTTAAATAACAGGTGTTATTTGCTTGTGTAAACGTTCAAATTGCGTAAATGCATTGTGCATATTGCAGGTGAGGAATGCCCCAAATTACATATTCATCAAGGGAAAATGATAGAAAGCACTATTTTGCACATCTTTTGCGAGCATTACAGATGTTGCGTTACTGAATTATGGCATGCAACCCATCGAGGCACAGGTGTCGTTCACTCTGGTGCACATAATGACATCAAATTTATAAAAAATAAAAAAACAATGTAGAGAACCGCATTGTGTTTTACATCGCGCACACATTTGTGATGACACAAGTTGATGATGGAAAAGCACCGGGGTTTGACAGAATCATAAGTGAGTCTTAAAGCAACCAACACTGTGGGTGGCACCGGGAACAACCGCACTCTGATTTGGCCTTCAGCAAACGTGCCCAGTATGAAAACTACCTAATAATAGAAAATGTCTCAGTGGAGGGCCTGGGTAGCTCAGCACTGACTACCACCCCTGGAGTTACAAGTTCGAATCCAGGGCGTGCTGAGTGAGCCAGGTCTCCTAAGCAATCAAATTGTCCCAGTTGCTAGGGAGGGTAGAGTCATATGGGGTAACGTCCTTGTGGTCACTATAATGTGGTTCTCGCTCTCGGTGGGGTGCGTGGTGAGTTGTGCATGGATGCCGTAGAGAATAGCATGAAACCTCCACACGTGCTATGTCTCCGCGGTAATGCACTCAACAAGCCACATGATAAGATGCGTGGATTGATGGTCTCAGATGCGGAGGCAACTGAGATTCATCCTCTGCCACCTGGATTGAGGTGAACCAACTGGCTGGTGTTTTTACGAACATTTTCAACCTTTCCCTCTCCTTGTCTGTGGTCTCCACATGCTTTAAAATGTCCACCATTGTACCTGTACCGAAGCTATCCAAAATCACTTTGCTTAATGACTGGCGCCCTGTTGCTCTGACCCCCATCATCAGCAAATGCTTTGAGAGGCTAATCTGATGTTACATCTGCTCTGTGATGCCTGCCTCTCTGGACTCACTGCAGTTTGCTTACTGCAACAACCGCTCCACTGATGATGCCATTGCACTTACACTACACACTGCTCTCTCCCACCTGGAAAAAAGGAACACATATGTGAGAATGCTGTTTGTAGACTACAGCTCAGCATTCAACAACATAGTGCCCTCCAAGCTTGATGTGAAACTCCGGGCTCTGGGCTTAAACAGCTCACTGTGCAGCTGGATCCTGGACTTCATGTCAGGCAGATGCCAGGTGGTCAGAATGGGCAGTAACATCTCCTCACCACTGACCCTCAACACTGGAGCCCTGCAGGGCTGTGTTCTCAGCCCACTCCTGTATTCCATGTACACACATGACTGTGTGGCAACACACATCTCCCATGCCATTATCAAGTTCGCTGATGATACGACGGTGGTAAGTCTGATCACTGACAATGATGAAACAGCCTATAGGGAGGAGGTGCACACTCTGACATGCTGGTGCCAGGAGCACAACCTCTCCCTTAATGTCAGTAAGACTAAGGAGCTTGTGGTGGACTTCAGGAGAAAAGACAGAGAACACAGTCCCATCACCATCAATGGAGCACCGGTGGAAAGGGTCAGCAGCTTCATGTTCCTCGGTATCCACATCACTGAGGAACTCACATGGTCCTTCCACACAGATGCCAATGTGTAGAAGGCTCACCAGCACCTCTTCTTCCTGAGACGGCTGAGAAAATTTGGAATGAACCACCACATCCTCACACTGTTCTACACCAGCACTGTAGAGAGCATCCTGACTGGCTGCATCACTGCCTGGTACAGCAACAGCACCGGCCTCAACCGCAAAGCCCTGCAAAGAGTGGTGCAAACAGCCAGACATGTCTTCGGAGGTGAGCTTCCTTCCCTCCAGGACAGCTCAGAGAATCATCAGAGCCACCAGAACCAGCTTCTTCCCCCAAGCAATCAGACTTTTGAACTCTTGATCTCTCATGATCAATATACATCAGCACTGCACTTTATCAATCTCACACTGGACTGTCATAAATTATATTTTCTCTCAACAACACACTGGCAACTGACTATCAATGATACAATAAAAATAATATATATAAAATATTCAGTAGGTTGTATAGTGTTTTACTGACATTCAGGCTGTAGGTTGATAGACAGTTGCCAGTGTGTTGTTAAGAGAAATATAATTATGACAGTCCAGTGTGAGATTAATAAAATGCAGTGCTGATACATGTTGATCATGAGCGATCAAGAGTTCAAAAGTTTGATTGCTTGGGGGCAGAATCTGTCGTGAAGTCGGCTGGTGCGGGTCCTGAAGCTGCGATACCGCCTGCCTGATGGTAGCAGTGGGAGCAGCCCATGGCTCTGGTGGCTGGAGTCTCTGATGATCCTCTGAGCTTTTCTCACACACTGCCTGGTATAGATGTCCTGGAGGGAGGGAATTTCACCTCCGATGATGTGTCTGGCAGTTCGCACCACCTTTTGCAGGGCTTTGCGGTTGAGGGCGGTGCTGTTGCCTTACCAGACAGTGATGCATCCAGTCAGGATGCTCTCTACACTGCTGGTGTAGAACCATGTGAGGATGTGGTGGTTCCTCAGCCATCTCAGGAAGAAGAGGCGCTGGTGAGCCTTCTTCACAACAGCCTCAGTGTGGACGGACCATGAACTTGAAGCTGCTGACTCTCTCCACCGGTGCTCCATTGATGGTGATGGGGCTGTGTTCTCTGTCTTTTCTCCTGAAGTCCACCACAAGCTCCTTGGTCTTACTGACAGTGAGGGAGAAGTTATGCTCCTGGCACCAGCTTGTCAGAGTCATTTCATTGTCAGAGCTTGTCATTTCATCATTGTCAGTGATCAGACCTACCACCGTCGTATCATCAGCGAGCTTGATGATGGCATTGGAGCTATATGTTGCCACACAGTCATGTGTGTATAGGGAATACAGGAGTGGGCTGAGAACACAGCCCTGCAGGGCTCCAGTGTTGAGGGTTAGTGGTGAAGAGATGTTACTGCCCATTCTGACCACCTGGCATCTGCCTGACCTGAAGTCCAGGATCCAGCTGCACAGCGAGCTGTTTAAGCCCAGAGCCCGGCATTTCGCATCAAGTTTGGAGGGCACTATGGTGTCGAATGCCTGACTTTAGTCTACAAACAGCATTCTCACATATGTGTTCCTTTTTTCCAAGTGGGAAAGAGCAGTGTGTATTGTGACTGCAATTGCATCATCAGTGGAGCGGTTGCTTCTATAAGCAAACAGTAGTGGGTCCAGTGAGGCAGGCAGCACAGAGCAGATGTGGTCTCTGATAAGCTTTTCAAAGCACTTGCTGATGATGGGAGTGAGGGCAACAGGATGCCAGTCATTCAGATAAGTTATCTTTGACTGTTTTGGTATGGGCACAATGGTAGATGTCTTAAAGCATGTAGGAACCACAGACAGGGAGAGGAAGAGATTGAAAATGTCAGTTAAAACACCCGCTAGTTGATTCGCGCATGCTCTGAGAGCACAGCCCGGAATGCCGTCTGGACCTGCAGCTTTGCGAATATTCACCTGTTTGAGAGATCGGGTTACATCCGCAACAGTGACAGTAAGTGAACTAACCTCTGCTGTGTTGGGCACGGGAGTTCTCTCCGTGGAGGAGATGTTGTTTTCCTCAAAACAAGTGTAAAATGTTTTTAGCTCATCCGGAAGAGATTGTTCACAGCGGAGTGATTAGTTGCTTTGAAGTCTTTGATAATGTTAATCCCCTGCCACATACTTCTTATGTCGGTGGTGTTGAACTGTGCTTCCACTTTGCTTTTGTATTGTTGTTTGGCTGCTTTGATTGTTTTGCGGAGAGTATAACTGGCACATTTATACTCCTCAGTGTTCCCGGAATTAAAAGCGGAGGTCCGCGCATTAAGTGCCGCACGAACATCGCTATTAATCCACGGTTTCTGGTTCGGGTAGATCCGTATTGTTTTGGTTAGAACAACATCATCTATGCACTTTCTTATGAAACATGTTACGGTACCAGCGTAGACATCGATGTCGCCATCAGAGGCGGACATCTCCCAGTCCGCGTGATCAAAATAGTCCTGTAGCATAGAATTCGACTGGTCCGACCAGCACTGGATTGTTCTGAGGGTGGGAGCTTCCTGTTTCAGTTTCTGCCTGTAAGCGGGCAGAAGCAGCATGGAAGAGTGGTGTGATTTGCCGAAAGGTGGGCGGAGGAGGGATTTGTAAGCATCCCGGAAGGGAGAGTAGCAGTGATCTAAAACCTGGTCCCCTCGTGTGTTGCATCTGATGTGTTGGTAGTATTTAGATGAGATTGTCCTGAGATTGGCTTGGTTAAAGTCCCCTGTAACAATGAACGCGGCCTCAGTTTCCTGTTCACATATACTCCCATACAGTTCCCTTAGCGCTTGCTCTGTCGGC
Source organism: Myxocyprinus asiaticus (assembly GCF_019703515.2). Lineage (NCBI taxonomy): Eukaryota > Metazoa > Chordata > Actinopteri > Cypriniformes > Catostomidae > Myxocyprinus > Myxocyprinus asiaticus. The sequence continues at coordinate 44,054,716 of NC_059345.1, forward strand.
TTGTGGAGGAATGTACATGGCTGTGATGATGACTGCCATGAATTCCCTTGGTAGCCAGAATGGTCGACACAGTAGCGTGACCTATTCCAGATCAGGGGAGCAAAAAGACTTCATAGAGTGTACGTTCCTTCAATCACACCATGAATCATTGATCATAAAACATACATCCCCTCTTCTGCTTTTCTCCGAGAGATCTTTAGTTCTGTCCGCACGATGCACGGAGAACCCCGTAGGTGCGATTGCTGAGTCTTGTACCTCAGTAGACATCCATGTTTCTGTAAGGCAGATAATGCAGCAGTCTCGCATCTCTCGTTGGTAGGAGATTCGTGCCCTAAGTTCACAGAGTTTGTTGTCCAGAGACTGGACATTGACCAGAAGAATACTGGGTAGTGGAGGTCAGTTGGAGCGGCGTCTGACCCTGACGAGGATGCCGGCTCTCCTTCCCCTTTTTTGGCTTCGCTTTCATGGTTGCGGCCGCACATTCCAAACAAAGGTCTCCGCTGCTGTGTTTGTAAATAGAGCGTCATCAGCATTGTGGGACTCAAAGCTTGGTTTCCGATGTGTTAATGAAAATCCAATGTCCAGAATAGTTTGTCTGTCATACACAGAGTATGTGAGCGGAGCGGAGCAAGCGCGGAGCGGTGATAATTCCACCTGAGCAGAGAGCGCCTTTTTGAAGAGATTCTGCTCCGCTCTCTTAGGCCGCTCAGTGCTGCTCGCTGAACCCAGAATGCACTTGGTGATATGCTGGTTTGTGAATCTGTTAAATAAGCAATAGGCCTGAGGTTATGGAGCTCTAACATTGTTTTAGTGAAGTTGCAAACCTTATAACCTCAATAAATACAAAGTTTTAATCAAAGCTAAGAACGAAGAAATCGAAAGGGAGTGTGGAGAGACAATGAGAATTAGTAAATATTCCTTTTGGAATCGTACGTGTCACATTGCCAGAGAGCACGAGGATGTGCTATGCGATGTAGTGCAGCAAAAGGTGAGCTAGTAGGCTACACTACTATTTGATAATAAATTAATTTATAAGTAATGTATCTTGTTGTGGTGCCATCATGTTAGTGCAGCTGCCAGCTAGATGCAAACGCAGTTCTGTGGGGTTGCGAATGTTAGAACACCCTCAATTGAATATGTAAGCTTAATAATACTGTATATTGGCAAAGCATTTTGCCTTGAATCCCGGCTTACACACACACAAAACCAATAAATATATATGATCTTGCAGATCAGTGTGTCCTAATTTGCAGGCGGAGCATTCTGCATGCATGCCTCTATTGTACAATTGAGCATTTGATTAGTAAAGATTTCCGCTCTCGCATAGAGAATTTCATAGCGGAATTATCTCACTTAATCGACCGCCTGTTGCCTTCGATTTCTGCTTTGGGATAAAGTGGCTCATAATTGCTGGTCAGTTTCCCAAAGCCAAATCCACACCTTAACGAGAAGTGAAATGTAAATAAAATTATTCTAGATTAGTGGTTGCAGATAACATCTTCCAACATTGCTTGCTGCATTCATGCGCAGAGAAAAAAAAAGCTATAAATGATTGTACATTAGAAAAAAAAAAAAAAAAACTTTTCTTAAATGAAGGCAGTGTAATTTGTGAATTAAATCATTTGTATTTGTTTTAGGATCATTAAACATGATTTCATCTAATATATATTGGACAAAATCTCACTTTATGCAGGACAAATATTTTTTTTATTTGATAAATCCATGGTTAAACCTTGCTGTACATATAAAGAGTGCATGCACAAGACATGATCATTTGACACAAAGTCCAGATTCACTTTATAATGCTATTATATAGGTATGGGGACTATGGGAAATGGAGTCCAGAGAGCCAAAGTCAATACCTGGGTGATGGAGCCCTCTGGTTGTGAGCGGGAGGAACTTCAGAGGTATGATTCGTAACAATAATAATTATTATATTGTAAGGGGGTTCGGTGGAAAGGAGGAGGCAAGAACCGGCTTAAGAATATAAATAATAGTTTAATAAACAACTTAATCAAAAAACACACAACCATAAACACAGCACAGCTGCCTGTAATTCTCTGTCTCTCGAACTGTCGTCCCCGGCCGCCTTTATCCCTCGCACGCCCCATCAGGCTGATTGGGGACCGGGCGTGCGTCATTCCAGCCCGGCCCCGCCCTCCTCGGCTCTACATATATAAATAACCACAGTCCTTTAGATTGCATATGATTCATAATATAAAATTGTAGGGAATATTAATAAAGCAACAACAGTGAAAAAGAGAAAAACATTCACTGCTGTTTTCTGGATAACTTAATACACCCTTTGAAACTGAACACTAAATTAGGATGATAAATTGCTCATTTTAATTTACAGACCCAAAGTCTGATAGCCTATTAATGAATCAAATCTACAGTATAATCATTCCGTGAAGACAACTGTAAAAAACAATTATGAATTTCACTTTTACCTGCAATATTTTTCCTGGTACCAGTCCATGTTTTCATTATTGCCATAAAGGACAAACTTTAAAGTTGAAAAGATTGTAGTTTTCTGGGTAGTTGTGTCTCTCAGGTCCAGTTTAAACTGAAAAGTGCAAATTTGCATGTATGCGAGTTTCCGCGCCAACACACATATGTTTTATCACTTGTAGAGGCATGTTTGATGACTTGTTTAAAGTAAATAAAGGTAATTTAGAACTGAAAAAAATGTTAAGGCATTATTTGAAGATGTTCAATGACATATGTGCCAACAGAGAAATATTTGACTGATTACAAATGATAATGAAGGTCTGGTTGACCCGATTATCTATCAGCAGTTGTAAATCAGTCCAAAATAAACAGCAAGATTTGATATACAAAAACACAACAATACAATCACATAATTTCAGATGTGTACATTATTAATCATTTGATAATTTAATTAATGTCGGCCTATAGTCTATATTTCACCCAGAGAGGCACCTCAGCCCATGTGGGCAAAGGGGCTGTTGCTTGGGCCACTGTAGCTACCCCCTGTGGGCGTGTTTGGAACCAAGTATACTACAGAGAAATTTAATGTTGGAGCGGGATTTGATCGAACGCTTTTTTACCGGTGAGCATGAGCAGTACTTGAGCAGAGCGTCTGCTTGGGCCGTGAGCAGCTGAGCAGCGCACACATGAATGGAGCGGGTTATTAAGCAGAGTGTCACACCGCTCCGCTTCGCTTACATATACAATAACACTGACGACATCTAACACAAAAATAACATGAACTAAGGACATTAAAAACAAGAAACTGCTAAGCTGTGTTGGAGCTCACAACACGGCTGCCATCCTCGGCACCATCTTGGTACTGTGTATTCTATATTGTGTGTATTGTATACTGTACATTGTATATTATTATTTGTATATTGTGCTGTGTGTAATTATGTGTATATTAGTTTTGTAAATTGTGTTTGTGTACACAATAGGATCATAGGATCATGGAGTGAGAGACAATTCTGGATAACTTAAAAGAAACTCGCAACTGACAATGCAAAAAAAAAAAAAAAAACGTATTACCATCTCTACTGGAGGTGGGAGGAATATTTAATTGTGCTGACATAACTCAGAAGAAAGAGGCTCGCCTGAATGCTAATGATCACGCAAAGTCCCTTAGAGACAATCAGCTGATCATTGAGCTGCTAAAGATCAGTCATCATACAGTGATCCGGCCCTGTCTTGCACTTCCCTTTTACGCACTTATGAGTGCCAAAGTTCCATCCTTTTCCTTTCATTTTTAAAAGCCTCTGGGAAATGGTGCTTTAGCACTGGTGAGAACTTAATGTTGTACCTGTGCAGTGGTTTACTATAAGCTCTATGATTACACAGCATCTCATTCTGACAGACAGCCGGCCCGTGACCAAATCAGTAATTAAATATTCAATCACTGTAGTGCAGGTGTGGGACTGTAGCAGTTCAACAAAAATGTATTTCTTTTTATACTGTTGTAAAGTAGATTTAGTCTTTAGCATTACTAGTGACCACTGATCTGAGAAGCTACACAATATCTGGCAATTTATTTGATGGATCAATACACAGTGCGATACGTGCCACACTGTAGCACACTGTATTTTACGAGTAAATAAAAGCTGGAATGTCTTTATGAAAACTGGGCTCTCTGAAAATTATCCAAAGAAGCCCTGGTGTGTAAAATTGGATTTTTCAAAGGAGATGTGGAGAGGAGCACATTTCAATATGCATGTATGGATGAGCTCCAAATCTCACAATCTCTGCACCACGCTGTCTAAACATGTCTGAAATAAAGCCAGTGTTGAAGATGAATGCTCAAAATTTCAGATGGTTCAGTCCACCCTAATAACTGTTTTGTTTCCTTCCCCCAAGCCTACACCATCCGTTTTTATGGCACTGATATCTTTGGCTGAATGCAGTGCTAACTCCCAAGAAAGACAATGCGTCACCTAAGATAAAATCATACACACTCACTGTGCATGATGCAGACATAATTCACATATAACAAGGCCAGTGTTCCCATTAAACCTTACATTTTTAAAAACAGTCATTGGATGTGCCAGGAGAGTATAAAGAGCAAACAAACTGACCTTGTGAACCATGGATGGACTGCTGCTCCTGGCTCTTCTCCTTGACCTTTTCCAACCATGTCATCCACTCTTGTGCTAATTAGGCTTACTGTGTTAATATTACCTATGTGAATAGAGCGGTAAATAGAAGCATGTGCTCAGTAATTGAAACATTTGGAAACTGTTGGCGTCATCAGTATTAGGCTACTATGCAGGAAATATGATTCATAATTATTTTTTTATTTCATAGTCTACTCTAACTGTTTTATAGGCACTGTTTACACCTGGTATTAAGATGCGTTTTGGGCATTTTAATCACTAGTTGACAAGCAAGGCAAACCACCGTTTATACCTGATTGTAATGTGCTGCAATTTTGACCACTTGTGCTTTGATTTTGAGGAAATGGTCTCTTATTTCACAACAACATACCAGCCTGATCTCGTGAAAATTCCGTAACTTTGGAATTTTTGCAAAATGAAATTTGTGTTTTATTACACATTTCACCCCAGTTTCAAGGTGAAATGTCCACTGAGGGTGCACATGTCAGTCATGCTTGAATAAGCTTGTATGTGTAGTTGCTTATGTCATGAAAGTGTTAAAATGTATCTCCTTTCCAGTCATGCATCACAGTAAAAGTGTTTTGATGTAATAAGATAGTATTGTGTGGGGAACAGAGCAATCTTTTTTTTATTATTTTTTTTATAAAGGGTTAATTTGCCATGCTACTCATTTGTGTGAAAGTGAATAAAACTTGTTGTTGTTGCCCCTATAGTGTTTCTTTCACCCCAAAAAAATAAATAAATAAATAAATAAATAAAAAATTAACTGCAGCGATATATAGCATGAGGCAGATAAAAGTCATTTAGCAAAAATTTTGTTATAGGAACATTCTTACTATGAGATGAGATTGCAACATACAGTACATCATTAATTACGTCAGTTTATACCATGGTCTGTTCTAATACTCGATTCTGATTGGCTGGAATGCATGCAGTTCAAACCGTTGAATTCACAGGTAGCTCCAGTCAGTTTTAATCACCGTTCCATATTAATGCGCTGTTTGTAACCATAGCAACATAACATTATAGAGCAAGCAGAGTGATCTATATCAACTGCAAACATTTCCTAACCACTTTCATCAGCATAGCTAATGAAACGGCATGTGTGTTACTTTAATGTGATTACTGTGTGTGAGATGACCTGATTTTGAGCTTATTTCTATAAGAGTGATGGCCCTTTAAGACCCCAATCTGAACGTACTGACATCGGCATGTACGGAGGCCGATATTTACCGGAAAGATCAAGCGGTAGTGATCTGTTGTTTGAGTTCAATCACGAACATGTGCGGCCAAACAAACAGCGCAGGCTGATACAGCGCGGTGGAAGCGCGACTTGCTGGGTCTGTGTGGGAAAAATAGCAGGTCAGTAGCTTATTTTAGCAGTTGAGGGTAAACTATGAAATATGAGGGATGTTGTTATTTTAATATTTTGTATTTGATTAAAGATAAGATGCCGTTTGTTTGTTTTATGTTAGTAGGGGTGATTTAAGTGGAACGTTTGTTCTACAGAGAGAATATACATCCACATGTGTAGAACCAACACATGTGGGGTGAAGCCTATGTTATAAAAGTAAGTATACTGATGATTGTGTACTTTTATACTGAAATGGAAATGTGTGATACTGATGTGTGTTTTGTGTGTGTGTGTGTGTGTGTGTGTGTGTGTGTGTGTGTGTGTGTGTGTGTGTGTGTGTGTGCGCGCGCTACTACTGTATTCATGTGTTTGTGTACTTGTTTATACCACCTCTAGTTCTTTTATACCCAGAACTTGATTTATATTTAAAGGGGTCACAACTACTATAATTATTCATCTGCTGTATTTATATGCTCTATTTATCCTTGAGCTGGCTGGATTTATATTATAGCAGGGGTTATCAGGAAGGTCTGGTTTTGGATTGCTGTGATTTGGCACCTGGTATTTTGAGTTTGATTTCTTTTGTTTGCTTTGTGATGTTTGGTTTAGTTGAGTACCCCAGTCCATGTGTGATGTATTTTAAAGTATTATGACCTGTCTGTGAAGCTTATGACTTAAATTACATTTTTAACCACTTTGACAAAGAAATATTAAAAGACCCTGTTTTGTTATAACTGGTAGTCGTGTGTGCCCTTCGTAGCCCCACGCTAACATATGTGTGATGTTTTGGGCACTCAAATTTCATTTTTCCCCAGACTTTGTATTTTGGGCGATGGGGCAGTCATAAAATTGGGGGATAAACACATAAAAAATTGGGTTCTGACCAGTATCATGATTGGCAGGCAAATTATTTTAAGGGGATGGAAGTCGGATGGAGTGCCCTCATTTCCAGAGTGGTGTGCGGAGATGGGGAGGGTGGCTGTTTTCAAGGGGGGGGGGGGTCAGGCAGAAGGCTGGGGGTTCGGAATTTTGGTTGATAGGAAATGGGGCAGCTACTTAGTGTTTTGGGGGGACTCTCAGGAGAAGATGTGGATAGAGTAGTTTAGTTTTAATTATACGTGATTATTATATTTTCTTTTTTGTTTTCTTTTTTGTGTGTGTGTGTATTCTTATTTGTGACCACAGGGGTGTTCGCTGGGGGTCAGGGTGGGGTAGGTGATTGGGGAGGGGGGGAGTGGTAATTGTGAGGGTTAAATGCCAAATGCGATTCAATGTATATATGTTGTGTTTTTTCTTTGTGATATGTCTATGAATCATTAAAAACTGTTAATTGGAAAAAAAAAAATTTAACCCACACCTAGCCATGGATTATCCCTTACATATTACTGCATGATAACAAAGGGCAAAAATGTAAAGAAAGAAAAAGTAAGCACAGAAAACTTAATTGTAATTATAATTATACTATTTATGTCTTTTTAAAGCCAAATGGAACCAGCAAAGTTTAAACTCTTGTTTTAGCGCATCGGTTGATTGACACATGAGTAAGCAGTGCTTCACTGCTGTTCGAACATATTAGAACAGATAATGACTTAAACTGTGCGTTTTTGATCACTTTCGACCACCTCTGAATGTGGTTGAAATGAACAAATCTCAAAACATTGTGGACACTTTAACACTTGTATTTAGCATCATTCCGTTTTAAACGCATCGACTAAAACACGTCTTACTACCAGGTGCAAACGGGGACATATATTTAATATTTTAACAACGTGAAGGCCGCAATGCAATAAAAACTTTTAAGGCTGTCTATATGCCACAAATTCATAACACTGTTAAAAAGGGTTTGTTGTTAATATGCTCTGGTGAATTAAGTGAGATGTTTGCAGAATATGGTCTATGATTAGCAATTGAATCTGACAACTGTGTTTTGGTCAAATGCTGAATTAGATGGATATTTTTCCATCTTACGTGGTTTTTTGTTAAAAGATTGTGGTACAGTTTTCCAAAAAAAAAAAAAAAAAAGTCTATTTGAGACCCATTACAAACTTATACCATCAGAGTGTCCATTCTGTAACTCTTTATTCTTGCTAGGACTGTCTGTACTTTTAAAACTGCTCCCTTGTCCCTCTGCCAAGAGTAAGAGTTTAATTGGTGTGGAGACATAAATAGCTGAGAGATGGAGTAAGAAAATATAATGGGAATTAAAAAATCTCAAAGCAATAAATCATAATCAGAATGACACTGTGATTTGCCCCATGCAATTCCATTTCAGCACAGGGCCCCTCTCTGCTTTAAAATTGTATATCTGATTCATCCTCTTCATACAGCCTCTGTAAAGCCCTAGGTATGGGCAGGGTGTGGAACGCCATCACTCTTTAGAACACTCTGTTCTCTCATCAAGAAAAATGTCTGCAGCTCTAATTACTATCAGTCTATTTACTGAGGGGATTTCCCCAGCGTGTCTGGAATCTCTGCATCTCTTCGTGGTTCCCTTTTCAAAGGAAGATAAACATAGGTGATAAAGCCAATGCAAATTGTGCAGATTTTTTGGAGTGGAACAGTGTGAAATGCTGAAAAAATTATGTGTCATCAATCTTTTGATGGTGCTTAAAATATAAATGAGATGACAGGGGTTAGAGAAATGTTAACTTGTTGTGGTAGGAATGGCTGGAGCTGGGCATGATGATGTGCTATTTGCAATGAGCTGGTTCCGGGTTCAGAGCTGCAATGAGCTATAAAACTGTATTTTTAAGGTTTTATCTATTTTGATTAAATGAAACAAACAATTAAGCAATACATCTATGATTCACCACATGGATCAGTAGAGTTTAAGTAATGATCATGCATCAAAGGCCTTATGTTTCATTTAAAGCCTTACCTTTCTTTTTGAATTAAACAGATAAAAGGGAAGATGATTTAAATCAGCATATACACTCACTGAGCACTTTATTAGGAACACCTGTACATCTACTTATACATGTGATTATCTAATCAGCCAATGGTGTGGCAGCAGTGCATTGCATAATATCATACAGATACGAGTAAGGAGCTTCAGTTAATGTTCACATCAACCATCAGAATGGGGAAAATGTGATCTCAGTGATTTTGGCCGTCAAATGATTGGTGGTGCCAGACGAGCTGGTTTGAGTATTTCTGTAACTGCTGATATCCTTGGATTTTCAAGCCAACAGTCTCTAGAGTTCACTCAGAACGGTGCAAAAAAAAAAAAAAAAAAAAAAAAAAACATTCAGTGAGCGGCAGTTCTGCAGATGGAAATGCCTTGTTGATGGGAGAGGTCAACAGAGAATGGCCAGACTGGTTCGAGCTGACAGAAAGGCTATGGTAACTCAGATAACCACTCTGTACAATTGTAGAGAGCAGAATAGCATCTCAGAATGCACAACATGTTGAACCTTGAGGCAGATGGGCGACAACAGCAGAAGACCATGTCTGGCACTTTATTAGGACCACAGTGTTCTTAATAAAGTGCTCAGTAGGGCTGTCAGTTGGGCAGAGAAACTCAATTAGAATTTTTACCATAAATATTTCAAAATTCGAATTAAATTCGAATTTTAAAGTCAGCTGATTTTTAAATTGATGTTGTTTTCTTAGTCCACAAGAGGGCACATTGAATACATAAACCATACTACACCATGTTATATTATTGCAAAGAACATTCCTAGCTGAAAAAAAAAAAAAAGAGCATTCTATTTTGAACTACTTTGCATAAAATAGATAAATAAAAAGTTTTAGTCTGGGGCGGGGGGGGGGGGTACTTCCCCTGACTCAAGCTTCATAATAACAGTGAAATACCACATTGTTTTTTATTCATTACAGTTATATGTAGGGTAAAAATATTCCCATATAGCAGTGGTATTCAGCTGAACTCTGTGGTGAAGCAGCTTAGACTATAAGCACAGGACAGGGGCTGTTCAAACAGATGGAACACAACAAAATGGAACCGAATGCGAGAATCTCGAGGCATACATTTCCAAGTTGAACTCCTTTTCTGACAAAGCGTTTAAAAAAAATGCATTGCTTAGTCTGAGAAATGCTTATAAGAGAGCAAGATGCAACGGCCAAGTACCTCCACCAACTGTAAAGGGCTGTTCACACTGAACGCTTTTGCAAACATCCATTTGCTTTTCTATGTAAAAACGCTAGATGAATGTCTTTGTTTTGCTTTGTTTTTGTCTATTCGGTGTCTCGTGCAAGAGCCCTGTTTTTTAGATGCTGTGTCTAATTAAAAAGAACTTTAAAAAGCGTCTCGAGACAGCTGCTTTCTGTTTAATTGTATTTGTCGCACTGTTTCTAGCCTTTTTTAGTGCAAGAATGCGTTCAATCTGAAGTCATCGTCAGTGCTTGGCACACATCCAAAATTTGAATGCACAGTTTTAGCATTTGAATGAGCATTTTTTTGTTAAATTCAATGAATATTTGAATTTCAATTTTTAATTTGACAGACCTAGTGCTCAGTGAGTATATATACTGCTATGACGGACGGACAGAAGGACGGACGGACGGACGGACGGATGGATGGACAGATAGATAGATAGATCGATAGATAGACAAAGCAATAGATAGATTGATAGAGCAAAAACTGTACAGCCTACAATAAAATATGCATTTGGACTGAGAATGACCTTATCCCTTTCATTTTTTCTCAGCAATCATCAGTCATGGACTCAAAATGTCAGCATTTACAGGAATGATTGTCACAGTTGTTAAAAAAATGTCAAGGCAACTTCATTTACTTTAGGGATATAACCTCTCAGAACATACTGTAAGTGATGTTACCAAAAAAAAAACAAAAAAAAAAAAGAAATATATATATATATATATATATATATATATATATATATATATATATATATATTATATACACACACACACACATACATACATACATTTACATTTATGCATTTGGATATTTCCGCTTGGAACACGTGATGGGCAGAGAGATGTATGGATTTTTGACAGTTTCAGAATAAACAATTAATGCACACAGAAACAATTACCGGGAATTTTCTGAGTGACAATGAAAAATCAGAACTCATTGCTGAGCTACTCGTGAGTCAGGTCTGTGAATTTGCTTGTTCCTAGCTCTTTTCATTCATTTTTAATATTTCTGAGAGTTCAGAGGACTGACACCCTCTCACATCACATAAATGTAGCACTGCACATCAGCTAAACAGACATTGAAACAGTTGACAATTGTCAGACAATGTTAATTTATATTCCAGTACACGCACATAGTTTGATCGCTCCATCAATTTGAGAAAATAAATAAATAAATCAGTCTGCATAAAAAATTCCATGTAGAGAAATATCTATCTTCTATCCCTTTTAACCCTATATGTAATTGATGATGCAAAAAATGAGCAACTGTCATAGAGGATTCTGTCATCGCATGCCCCCATCCCATCAGTCAGTGGGCTAATCATTGCCTAATCTGCCTCCACAGTGTCAGGGCATAAGGTCAAAGACATCCCATTAGTGTGCTTCCAAGGAATGCACATGTCCTCACTTAAAACACTTGACCCTCTGCACATCTGGAATACTGCATAATTATCTTCCATTCATTCTCACCAAAGCTGATCAATTAGGTCATATATATATCAGCATATCATGGCAGTTTTGGCTGGTTTTTTTTTTTTTTTTTTTGCTATTTTCTCTCTCATAAATTGTCATGGTTCATGTTATGTGGATGGTTCACGTCACACTAGATTGTAAGATTTAGGCAATCTCAAGGCATTCTTAAAGGTTGCAGAAGTCCCAGTGAACACGCCTGTGTATTGTTTTTTGAGTCAGCGTTGTACCGGAGTTATTGGCTGACCAATATAAATGCAGTGGAGAGCTATTTTGATTTCTCTTCTAGCCATTTGTGGTCTCCTCTCCCATTATTAAGGACACCAAGTTATTGGATTCATCTCCCTTCAAGATAACACTAAAGGGCAACCCAATAACAGACATGCCTGGTCCACTAAAATACCTGGGTTGTCAGTGGAATTGACCTTCTTTCCTGAACACCATGTCACTTACCTTTCTGGTGGATATTTCAACACCTTAATGCAATGTTTTTCTTGTACACTCAAAAGATGCATAACCATGTGTAACAGTCCTGTTCAAGGAAATAGGAAAGCAAGCCAAATAATAATTTTAAATACTTGGCATTATACTTGAACAACCCATTTTGTGTTTCTTAAAAAGGTCATTGCAATGCACTGAAAATAGTTTTTTTTTAATTTTTTATTATTCAGTTTCTATGTCCAAGTCTAGACCAAATGATTAGTAATCACTTGTAATCATAGGCATGTGAGTGATAATAGTGAGAGGGAATAATACTAAATGTACAGTAATTACTGTACTTGTTTGTTATTTAAAACATTTTGATATCCTTTACATCTGCCTTTTGTAGTAATCCTTCCTCATCATGCAGCATGTTTTCTATAGTTGAGCTGTAAGGGAAACCAAATGATCTAAGTGATCCACGCATTACTGATAAAATATCCTCGCATTTTATTACCTTAGGGTTTATCTAACCCTTTAAAATTATTATTGCTTATGTAACGTAATTTAGTCAGTCATATTAAACGGAGTGACTATTTGCACATAGGTGTAAATAACACCTGCCACACAGCGTGGCTATTTGCACCCCAATAGCTTATTGGAAACATAGACATTATGAGAAAATGTGAAGTGAGTGTTGCTTGTGAGTGCACCTGTGCCTTTTCGACCCGGGTTCGATTCTGCGTTTTATCGCTCTCTTTTTCCCATTCAGTCTCCTTTCTTAATATTTTCTTTAACACTACTCATACGTAAAATTAATATAAAGGTAGTTTTACTATAGTAATATTGTAGTAACCAGGTTTTTTGGCAGAAACCATAGATTTGATGCAGTTAACAATAGTGTTAATACATTAATATGGTGATCGTCTCGGTTATGTGAAATGTAACGCTGGTTCCCTGAGTGGGAACGAGATGCTGCGTAATCGCATTGGGACACACCCTGAGTGTCACGTGGTCTGAAGCCCTTGTACAATCATGCCAATTTATTGGCTGGTGGCGATTAGGCAACGCCCCTAGGGAGCTATGTCACGGGCTCCATAAAAGCGCTTGCTTTCGCGCCATCGAGTCAGATTTTCTGCAGGAAGGCATGAGCCTGTGCAGCTCCTAGAAAGTATGGCCAGCTTACACAGCCTCTCGTTCCCGCTCAGGGAACCAGGGTTATGTTTTACGTAACTGAGACGTTCCCTTTCATAGGAACTTGAGCTGCATAATCGCATTGGGAACAGTAGCTGCCAACTCTAAGTCCGTGTAGCAAGCATATAACGGCGCACAAGCGAGCTAAAGCGACTGAATAAAACAAAGACATTTATGAGTTTACTCCTGTTCCAACAGAGAGAACCTGGGAAGCAGGAGTCAAACCCTCATCCAGATTATAAAATCTAACAAATATATGCGGAGAGGACCACCCTGACGCCATACAAATGTCCTCCAAGGACGCACCTCTAGCCAAAGCCCATAAGGATGCCACGCTCCTCGTAGAATGGTGCAAATACCCAAAGGCGAAGGTAAAATGCGCACTTTGTAAGCTTGAAATTGCACTAGTAAGCCAATGAGACAGTCTTTGCTTGGACACCGAAACACCCCTGTTGTGGCCACCAAAGCACACAAACAACTGCTCTGACTTATGCCACTGGCTAGTACGGTCAACATAAACTAAACTCGCAGCACTTGAACTGGGCAAAGCATATGCAACCTTTCATGTTCCTCCGACTCAACTGGGGGACGATAGAAAGCCTGAAAATTAATAGTCTGCGAGCAAAACGATATAGAAACAACCTTGGGCAAATTTCCCAAATGAGGTCTTAACACCACTCTTGAACACCCTGGCAAACAATCCATATATAAGGGATTGATCGACAGGGCATGAAAATCACCAACCCTTTTAAACGATGCCAATGCTACTAGCAGGGCCGTTTTAAGAGTCAGAAACTTATCAGTGACTGTTGCCAAGGGTTCAAACGGCACACCCGAGAGCACCTCTAAAACAACAAATAAATCCTATAAGGGAACACGGAAGGGAAAAAAATGTCTAAGCCTGCGTATCCCACGCATTAAATGAGAGACAAGAGAATGTCTATTGACAGAGACTCCATTGATAAGCGCATGCTCAGCCACTATAGCGACAACATAGACTTTAAGTAAACCCCGGCCCCAAAACTGTCTTGCAAAAAATCCAGCACTGTACCAACAGGGCAGTGAACTGGATTTTCACCTCGTGCTGTACACCAAGAAGCAAAATACACCACTTGAACGTATAAAGCTTTTTAGATGTTGGAGCTCTAGCATTCAGAATGGTATCAACCACAGCGGGGATAACCCATCGTTCAAAAGAGCACCCCATTGAGGGGCCATACCAGTAACTTCCACAAGTCTGGCCGGGGGTGCCAAATGCTGCCCCAAGCCTGAGACAACATTTTTGTTCTGACTGGAATCTCCCAAGGCATTTCCTCCAGGAGAGAGTCCAGAGTCAAAAACCGTACTTGAGATGACCAAAACGGCGGCACTAAAAGAAGCCAAACCCGATCCTCCAGAACTCTCTGCAGAACTGAGTGCACTAGACTGATTGGTGGGAATGCGTAAAGATGTGTTTTCGGCCACTGATGTGCCAATGCATCGATGCCCAGCGATGCCAGGGGCAAGAAGGAAATCCAGAGGGGACAGTGTGACATCTCGCTCGAAGCAAACAGGTCCACTTCCGCTCTGCTGAACCTTCTCTAGATTTGTTCCATAATCTGAGGATGTAATGTCCACTCTCTGGGCATCAAACCGTCTAGACAGGAGATCCGCCATCAAATTCAACCAGCCCGGGACATGCACAGCTCATAGAGACAACACATTTTCCCATGTCCACAGAAGAATGCAACGTGCCAGCCTCAGCATGGCATGAGAACGCACTCTTCCCTGGCAATTTATGTAGGACACCACCGTTCTATTGTCCGACTGGATGAGGACATGGCTGCCCTGAATCTCCGGGAGGAAAATCTTTAACACCAGCAGTAACGCCAGCAATACCGTGAACATGGCAACAGGACACTCTTGTCTATGTATACACACAGCCTTAAATTGCTCAAATGGCTGAGAATGACATCTCGGTGTTGAGAAGCCAAAGTCTCCGAGTGGGCTATCACCAACCAATCGTCAAGATTATTCAAAATGCTGATGCCCTGAAGCTTCAATGGTGTCAGAGCTGCATCCATGCATTTTGATAAAGTCCGAAAGGAAGGACGCAAATCTGATACGCTTTGCCCCCGAAAGTGAATCTGAGAAAGCACCTGTGCTTTGGCACAATCTGAATATGGAAATAAGCGGCCTTCAAATCTATTGTCACAAACCAGTCCTCCGGTTTTGAATTGAATTACATAACCATGCTTTATCATTCAAAGTACCCAGTTCAAAATGCCCTTCAGCTGCTGCCAAATCGACAGATAGGCAGACAGAGGGATTAATGCATGGCTATTGCCTGCAACGCGAACTGTAGCAACTACAGTAGATGGCGTGCTTGGCTTACTTTTGGCGACTGCCCCAGAACCAGCGGCACAGTGGAGGGAAGCCTTCGCTCCTCCAATACTGTGGCTGGTTGAAGGGAATTTGATAATGTTTTTACCTTTATTCTATTTAGACATAAAATATGAACTCCCTGAAATGTATCTACAGCAGGGATGCTGACAGAATAAACCTTTTCCCTGGTATTTTGAATGGGGTAAAATGTGCAAACATTGGGGGAATGTTTATTTGAGAGAACTGGTTTGCCACAATGGCCCCAGCATTGTTTATGGGGGGACAACGTGTGGTGCTTATGTTCACTGTGTGTGCTTGATGAACATCGAATTCTGTTATGCATGTCTCGAGACCCTTGGCCATGGAGACAGAGGCTGAATTTGGAATGTGTTTTTTTTATTGTTCGCTTCCCAGCGCAAGCTGTGGGGGGAAACTGAACTATATTCCGGCTGTCTCATCCCGATGCTGTCCAAAGGGCAAACAGGAATGACATGGATATTTTTGTACAGTCCGGTTTCATTCACAGAATGGCGGCTCACCCTTCATTTCACTGCAAGTCCTTCAGGTTTGCTTCTGGTGTCCAGCCGGCCGCTTAAAAGGGGCCAGTCCAACATCCAAACATCTATGCGGATGCGCCTATGATGGCGGGAATGAACGAGGACACCAATCCTTCTGAGGGGTGCAAAACTCATGTCCGGCACCTTATGCAGCTCTCTGGTGGAACGCTGCAAAGATACCAAAAGTGATCGCAATGGAGCTGCAACAGGATTTTCTCTCTCTCTGCGAGGAAGCTCCTGCTGGAATGTGGCAGTCTGCTGTTTCACAGCGTGGAATTTTTACACCACCGACTGGACTGCATCACACAACAGTCCGGATTGTGACACAGGGGTGTTCATTAGAAAGGCCTTGTCCTTGTCACGAATATCTGTGAGCGTAAGCCAAAGTGGGCGTTCCACCACCGAGCAATATGTTTGGTAGCTCTTATGTTTGGTAGCTCTTGAGAAGCTCGGCACAATTCCATGATGGGCTCAGCAACCAGTCCAGCTCCCTCATCTAAATCCCTCATAAAATGGGCCTGGTAGGCTTGCAAAAACACCAGCGTGTCCAAAGCTGAAACCTCCTGGCCTGAAGCCTGGTAGGCCTTGCTCAACAAGGATGATGTAACTCTGCAAGGCTTTGAGGGCAGAGTAGGCCTCGATTTCCATGTGGTTGCCGAAGAAGGAGAGAGCTGGTCAGCCAGTGTCTCTTCCATCGCCAGGACCGCAGTATATCCATGGTCGGAAGCTCGACACACATTCGAAAATTCAGAGGCCAATTGATTCGTGATCCTGGCCTAGTAAGGTTGATCACAGGACTTCAAAATCTCACAGTGGAGGTCCGGGGAAAAAGGGAATGGCCTTTGAGTTGTAGCTGCACGTTGGCTCACAAAAATTGTTTTTACGATTTACAATCCTCTGACTGCGCTTCATCCAGCCAATCTAGGTGCAATTTTTCTACTGCACATGTAATAACCATCAGCAACTCCATATAAATTACCGAAGGTCTGGAAATTCGACCACTAGGAGGCAAGGCTTTTCCTGGCTGCCGGCGAGATCCTTGGAATACGACGGTGCCATGGACATGGTGTCCTCATCCTCAGTGCCAAAGGAAACCACTGTGCGGGCCTCAGAGCTAGGACGCAAATGCCCACGTGTAAGCTCCACGGGAGAACGTCTAGCCGAATTCGGGGAGAGTGACAGAGGAAACCAGAGGTCGGCCTGCTGCTCAGCTCCCATCTCCTCAGTGTCCGCGCCGGCCTCCCATGAGTCAAATGGCCTTGTGGCGCTGGCAGACACGCGGCCTGCATCAGCACGCGGCTTGACCGAAAAGCCTTTCACGGAGCATCCTGACGTTCATTAAATTGCACTGTGGGCAATCCGAACCCTCCAACATGGCCTCCGCATGGCGAGACCCCAGACAGGAGACACACATGTTGTGGGAATCTTCACGATGATGAACCACGTGCACGGAGGTAAGCACTTCTTGAATTCCATCCTGTGTTGCCACTCAAATGGGAGAATAATAATGATCCTCACTTTGACATGAGTCGTTGTTACAACACGGGCCAGACAAATCGTGCACTGAAGAACAGAAAATCTAACTCGATGGCGCAAAAGCGAGTGCTTTTATGTAGCCCATGACGTAGCTCCCTAGGGGCGTCACTAAAGCGCCACCAGCCAGTAAATCGCCATGATTGTACAAGGGCTTCAGACCACATGACACTCAAGGCATGTCCCAATGCGATTACGCAGCTCGAGTTCCTACGAAAGGGAAACTATGGTTACTGTAGTATAGCCATGGATAATTTTTGTGAAGGAAGGTTAGGTTTAGGGGTAGGGGTTGGTGTAGTGTGTCTGTAAGACTCTAAATAAACACAACAAACATGCTGCAGTGATGCCCCTATACTGTTAGTATTTAATTAGGGGTGCAAATCGTATCTGCCACTATTTGCACCTGGTTGCAAAAGTATCTACCATTATTTATACCAGGGTTGGGGTGCAAAACATATTTGCCACTATTTGCACTGGGGCATAAATAGCATCTACCTTTATTTGCACCAGGGTGTAACTAGCATCTGCCCATATTCAATAATATTTTTGACTTGAATTAAACAAATTAACGAAGATGTTACCAAATGAAGCACTTTTGTCCCCATTTTTTTCCAACAGTTAAACTTCTCTCAAACAGGTTCAAAAACCTCAGATCACATTAGCTGTCTGTTTACCTAAACTGAGGCAACTAAACATGTTGATGCTCTGTAGTTTAAGACAAACATTGCTCTGAAAAATAAAAAAGACAGCGCTTGTTGTGCATAGTTGTTTAACCTGGCATGGATTAAACTTACAGCATGAGGGGGTTATTTGTCTTGGCAAGCCATTGCCCCAGGCAAACAGCAGGGCAATTAATAAGAAACAAGTGACACTTTTTCTAAATGATTCAACAGTCCTCAAAAACGGCCAGTCCCCCATAGCTAGTGTCAGTGTCAAGAGTGACTTATGGCATTATGTCACCGTGCCCTCGAAGGGCCATAGAACGGCTTTGCATAAATTAGACATCCAAAAATAGACTCCAAGAACTTCCTGGAAAAACAAGAAGTGTTTTGCTTCCAACAAATCCTGTTCACTTATAGCACTTACCATGTTTTTCCCTAATGGGAAAGGACAATTGCAGTGAATGCACATGAAGAGTTGAATCAATGCCATCTGAAACTGAAGGACATAGTGAATGATATGAATAAATGAATATGAATATAGAGCACATCCTTTATTTACCTCACTACTAATGTGCTCTGTCAAAATTAGGTACCTTGGAGCTTGTGGAACCAGGTACATCTATTAAATTGCATACAATATCCAAGTAGCAAGTTATAGAAGTTTGTCCCCTTGTGGACACTGTAAATCATATTGAGTTACGGATTTTATACTTTGCTTAAATGCATTGTTATAAAAGATGGATTAAGATAATGCATAATTATGCATCAATTATGTTCTAGGTTATTAACATAAATTGGCAATTAAATTCTGCAGATGAAAAAAGGCAAACAAAAAAGATTGGCTGGACCATTCCTTATTAATTACATTTTTCTTCATGCATTTTTATGGCCTCAAATATTACAATGTTAGAAAATTGAGCAGTGGGTCTAGTAATTCAGTTTGATGTTCACTAGCATCCGTTGCGGCAAGAAAGAAAGCCCCTCTTCATGTTGATTCATATTGACTCTACATTCACCTTAACACTACTCTGAGCAGAGTTTCTAAATACAGTGCAATTCATGCATGATTGACATAAACACAGATCTTGAAACTGAAAGACAATGGCATCAGCAACAAATTCACATTCATCAATTGACGAGTCTGAAGGGGAGGACCAGTTCCTGCTTTTCCTCTAAGTGCAAAGGGGGATCTATTTGTGCTGATGCTCTGTGGATAACATCCTTTGCCACATCACAAAGTGTTCAAAAAATGCCAGGCCTAATTACTTAATTATAGGAAACAGTAATCTGTGTATAGTTGGAACCCAGACTGATTTAATTAAAACAACATTTATTTACTCACCTGCACGTTATTTGGCATTTATACCATGATCACCTGCCTGGGGGAGGAGGTGCATGGTTTTGCATATAAATGGTGTTGAATGAGAATTTACTTTTTGTGACAAGAAGTTAAAGGTATGGTTCACCCAAAAGATGAACCATACATGCCTTAGAAAATCTGTCTACCACTACCAGGATGACTGTGTTACCTTGTGACCTTGGTAGACCCATAACAAAGTCCAATGAGATATGGGACCAGAGGCATGTTGGGATGGGTAGTGGGTGCAGCAGGCCTTGAGGGTAGGTTCTGGGTTCCTTGTTGTGGGCACACACAGCGCAGGCAGTGACGAAAGCCTGGACGTCTTTCTGCATTGTTGGCCACAAAAAAATGTCCCTGGATGAGTTTCAACATCCTTGTGCCCCCGGGATGTCCCAAGGGATGGGATGTGTGGCCCCACTACAACACATTAGACCGCTGCAGGTTAGGCACAAAAAGGCAACCCGGAGGGCTTTTACCTGGGTCGGGCTGATGTCACTGGGCCCTCTTCTTTGCTGATTCGATACCCCACTGGACTGATGCCACCACTCTGGAGCTGGGAAGGATTGGCTTGGGTCTGTCCTCTACTTCCAGTGGGTCAAACTGCCTTGAGAGGGCGTCGGGCTTCGAGTTCTTGGAACCTGGACAGTATGAAAGGATAAAGCCAAAGTGGTTAAAGAAGAAAGCCAATCGGGCCTGGCGTGGGTTCAGTCTCTTGGCATTTCAGATGTAAGAGAGATTCCTATGGTCCGTCCAGATGAGAAATGGGAGTTTGGCCCCCTCCAGCCAATGTCTCCACTCCTCGAGTGCCAGCTTCACTACCAACAGCTCCCGGTTTCCGATGTCATAATTTTTTTCTGCTGGGGTGAGTCGACATGAAAAGTAAGTGCAAGGATGAAACTTGTTGTCGCTCCTTGCTCTTTGAGACAAGACTGCTCCTACCCCGACATCTGATGCATCCACCTCCACTACAAAAGGCAACTCGGGATCTGGGAGTGTCAGAATGGGTGCAGAAGTGAAGTGAACTGCTGCTTAAGTCGGTCGAATGCTTGGTTAGCCCTCTCGTTCCACGTGAACGGTCTTGATGTCTTCTTGGTGAGAGCAGTTAGGGGTTCTGCAATAGAAATGAAGTTCCTATTGAACCTTCTGTAAAAAAATGGCGAATCCCAGGAAACGTTGGGTCTGTTTGACGGAGAAGGGTTGAAGCCAGTTCAAAAAACACTGGAGAACTTAGCTTACAAAACTTGGATATTCCATGCAAGGTAAGCTCAAGGCTGAACACAACTGAATGAAATGGACAAACTTAAATAGGGCAAAACACAGGTGATACCAATAAGCTTAATGGGCAGCAACACAATGGAATCCACAGCAGCTGGCGCCCCCTAGTGGCTGGGAGAGGCATTACAAGGGAAAATAGACAATTGGCTCATTTTCCCATTAATGTATTAAATTATTATTATTATTAGGCTAATATTATTATTATCAAATTAATATTACAAATAATTTCCCCGTGGCACACAGACACAGAAACACACTTTATTATATTATTAAGAACAGATGACAGCAAAGTCTTCTATACGCATGTCTGATGCGCTGTTTGTTCCGAGGTGTGCAGTCTCGTGGAACACGCTTATGTAAAAGGTTCTCACTATTTCTTTGTTTCTGTCTTCTGAATTTATTTTTTAATTATTTGTTTTTGTTTTGCAAGAACAGTATCGTCTATGAGTGCTGCATATGACCTCGGACATCTCAGTTCAGGAGGTGCTTTGAGTTCAGTTTGCTTTATTTCCATAGAGCAGTTCATTGTGACCACAACTCTGCAGCCTGTACATCTGTGATTAAAACATAAAATAATACAAAAACACATTCACCGGTGATTATTATCATCTTTATTATTATTATTTTTACATTTATAATATCATGAAGGAGGGAACAAAACGAATTTATTCACACACATGATGTATTTTACCGGACAGTGAAATACCCGACCTGTCCTTCACAACTGTCAGGTGTATTCTGTTGATTCATGTCTTTTATTTTGAAATTCTAGTTCCTGTTTCATGTCATGTGTTCCTGTTTCCCTAGTCATGTGATTTCTGTTTTCCCTCCATGTTCATGTGTGATGTTATCAGTTCTGTTTGTTCATTGGTTTATGTTCTCCCATGTCTTGTATTTAAGCCCTCATGTTTGCATTGTCTATTGGTGGAGTATTGTATGTGATGGTATGTGTTTGTCAAGTCAAGTAAGTCAAGGGACTCGTCCTCTGGAGGACTATGTTGAGGATTTCTGCGGTCTAGCCAGCCAGGTAGACTTCAATGAGGTTGCCCTCAAGGGTTGTTTTAGATTTTGACTAAATGAGTCCATTTCTTTTTTATATATCGACCTCGCCCTTCGATTCATCGGTTCGCCGTTCACTGTGGGGGAGGCGGATCCCGAGCCAGAGTCCCACGTCATGACCGCCGCCGAGCCAGAGTCCCACGTCATGACCGCCGCCGAGCCAGAGTCCCACGTCACAGCGACGCCTCAGCCTGCTCCATGCCACGTCACAGCGACGTCTCAGCCTGCTCCATGCCACGTCACAGCGAAACCTGAGCAGTGGGACCTGGAGATGGTTCCCACCCTTATACCCACCTTTAGTTCTCCTGAGCAGGCAAGGGGAACTTTCGGCCCTCCAATCCTGCCTGGACCCTCTGAGCCCTGGACTTCGCTTTGGCCTGTCGGTCCCTCGACATTGCCTCAGCTCGGCGTTCCCTCGGCTCCACTATGGTCCTTCAGCCTGTCGGCTGTGCCGGGGTCCCTCGTCTCTCTGGCTCCTCCTTGGTCTGTCGGTCACCTGGCTCCGCTTTGGCTCTCCGAGCCTCTAGCATCGCCTTGGTCCTCCCTGCCATCGGCTCCACCCTGGCCCTTTGAGTCTTCGGCTACTCTCCGGGCACCACGTTCCAAGGCTTCGCCCCTCGAGCCTCTCACGGCTCCACCTTCCATGGCTCCGCCCCTCGAGTCTCATGGCTTCACCTCCCATGGACTTTGCCCTGGTCCCATGCCCCTCGCCCTTTCTCGCCACGCCACGCCCCACGCCTCAAGACCCCCCCCTACAGAACTTTGAATTATGTCATGTATTACGTGTTTTGTTTGTGTTGGGGTGTCAGGAGCCACCCCTTAGTGGGGGGGATATGTCAGGTGTATTCTGTTGATTCATGTCTTTTATTTTGAAATTCTAGTTCCTGTTTCATGTCATGTGTTCCTGTTTCCCTAGTCATGTGATTTCTGTTTTCCCTCCATGTTCATGTGTCATGTTTTCATTGGTTTATTATTTAATTATCTTGTTATCAGTTCTGTTTGTTCATTGGTTTATGTTCTCCCATGTCTTGTATTTAAGCCCTCATGTTTGCATTGTCTATTGGTGGAGTATTGTATGTGATGGTATGTGTTAGTCAAGTCCATGTTCATGTTTTGTAGTCAGGGTTATTGGAGTTCATGCTCCGTAAATAAACTGCACTTGGGTTCTTCATCTTCACGTCCTCGTCATCGTCATCATTGTCAGCAGTTCCAGCATACGTTACAACAACTGTTGTAAAGCCATCTTTAAAAAATTTTAACAACACACATTTTAATTGCACTTAATTTTTTTCCAGTTTCATTTGAATTTTTAGTTAAAATAAATAAAAAATAAAGTTCAAAGTTTGAAATCAATGTATGTTGCTTTATTGTGTAGGCTTAACCCTAACCCTGCTTAACGAAAATTACCCCATAGTACCACCTAGCATCCAACCAGCGGTGATTTTCGTTCATCGGTTTCCTGTGTTTTTTTTTTTTTCCTGCAGCCAACTGACCAATCAAAACTTGGTTGACCAAGACTCTTCTCATCGACTAACGTTTGGTCAACTATTAGGGGGCAGCCCTAATTTTTAGTTAATGTTAGTTCATAATGCATTAACTAATGGTAACTAATACAACTTTTGATTTTAAAAATGTATTAGTATATGTTGAAATTAAAATTAACTAAGATTAAAAAATGCTTAAGTATTGTTCATTGTTAGTTCATGTTAACTAATGTTAACAAATGGAACCTTATTGTAAAGTTTTACCATTCTTCTTCTGTTGTTTTTGGCGATTCGCATTTATTGTGCATATCAACACCTACTGGGCAGGGAGGAGAATTTATAGTAAAAAAGGATTTAAAAATTGATCTGTTTCTTACCCCCAATATCATATTGCTTCTGAAGACATGGATTTAACCACTAGATGTGGTTTACTGGATTATGGATTACTTTTATGCTGCCTTTATGTGCTTTTTGGAGCTTCATAATTTTGGTATCCATTCACTTGCATTGTGAGGACCTACAGAGCTGAAATTTTCTTTTATAAATCTTTGTTTGTATTCAGCAGAAGATAGAAAGTCATACACATTTGATTTTATGTTGTGCAGCACTTATCACAATGAGTCTCCTGATTTCATGTCTGCAGTTTTTGGTTCAAATGTACAAACCACTGATATGTGATAGGCAAGCAATTTTTGGACAAATGATTACAAATAATAATAATAATAATAATAATAATCATGTTGTGGTGAATTCTGGTTCAGGAATTCTTTGCAAAGCCACTGTAAATAATCAAATGCAACTGAGAAGTAGGCTATTCGTCTTAGACTGTTATTTTAAACAATGGTCATAATGTTTGTGTGTTAACCACGCTGAGCCATTTACCCAAGAGTAGATGTGAAACGAAAAGAGGACAATAAAGGAAAGAGTGCTTCTTCTACCTCTATGTTCTTCACCTCTCGTCCACTTTCATTTCTCTCTCTCACACACTGCTGTAATCATCGATTGTGTGTTTTACACCTCAGTGGTGGCTGTCTTTTGAATGACACTCTCACAGGAGGTGTGAGCATGTAGACCTTTGGACAAAATGGTGTGGCTCATCAGTTGAAAAAGTTCTTCCAGAATGTAAGTAAAAGTCTGTATGCTTCCGTAATGCCAGATGCAGCTTCTATAGAGCACCCCCAATGGTGCACTATATTCCAGGTCTTCTGAAGCCATACGATCACTTTGTGTGATGTACAGACTGGAATTTAATCCATTATTCACTCTCAATTTAAATAAAATAATTAATAAAGAGACAAACTCACATATGGCAGCTATATCGATAACATCATACTTAATAGGTTTTTATTGCATATCGTGCCTAGACGTCATGTCACAA
Source organism: Myxocyprinus asiaticus (assembly GCF_019703515.2). Taxonomy (NCBI): domain Eukaryota; kingdom Metazoa; phylum Chordata; class Actinopteri; order Cypriniformes; family Catostomidae; genus Myxocyprinus; species Myxocyprinus asiaticus. Next base: position 44,079,546 of record NC_059345.1, read on the forward strand.
AAACCAGTAAGAATTTTTCATTATTGCTCAACTGTTCCGTTAAAAAACAGGTCTTGTTTCTATGAGAGGGGTAATTTCCATGTGCTGTCATTCTTTTACACTCACATACAAACTCTTTATATCTCTTTTACACACCCACATTTATATGAAATACATCTGAACTGTGCCTAGAACATGCCTGAAAGATAAATGAGCTGAATTATGCTGCCTTTCTGTTTAAAACAACGCTAGGACTCTGAATAAGGAATGAGTGAATCACTGCAAACACATACTGTATCTCCAAAATGACATAGAGTGAGCTGAATTATTTAGAGCATCTAGTGCTGCTTTTGCTTACAATCCCCAAAGAACATTCGCAATTCATGCAAGCTTATGCTACACAACCTGAACCACTACACCTGGGGCGATTGGTCAGTTTAACTGCCTCTCTATATGACCTAAGGTGCAGTTCCTAAGGTGTGTCCTTGCCTGACCATTTCCAGAAGAGGATGGGCTGTAGTATCTTTCTACCTCATTGTTTACAGCACTATACTGCTGCTCCTGCTGCATTTCTTCAGATGAGTCTGGGGATCTTAGTCAGCTGCCGATTAGAGACAACAGCTTTGCCACTAGGTGTAGCTCAAGGACTCAGGTACCAGCAGCTTCAGAGATTCTGCAAGAAAAATAAATAGGAAGACAATGAAACAGATTAGAGTGTGTTTATTCATGGCCTTCGCAGCATTTAAAATGACTGCTAGACAGAACTGTTTTAAATCACAATTGTCACCCTTTAAGTATTCATTGTTTTACTTAACTATCCAAAGGACTTATTTAAATTGATGATTCTTAAAAGACATTTTACTAGATACTTGAACTTTTTATTTTAGAATTATTTTATATAATTTTTCTTCTTGAAAATGATCTCTTTTGCACTCTCTGAATTAATTTCGTTTGAATAGTACATTCTTAAAGTTGATGTGCTACCATATTTGCTGACCCAGGTCAATATTATACTTTGCCCCCTGGTGTTCTGTGGAGGATATATTATCTTAGTGTCACCATTACAGTGATGGAGAAGTGTGTGTGTGTGAGTGTGTGTGTTTGCATTTGTGTGCATGTGCTCCCATTATGGAAGTATTTTCAGCCAGCCCCCTCGATCATTTGGCTTCCCCTCTGCTCCTGACAGTTATGAGCAGAGGGGGAAGACGCTCAGTGCTTGACCTGATTTCTCATAGATCAGTGACCGTTCGTCTGGCTCCAATGTTCTCTCAGTGCACGTAACTTAAAGTGACATTTGCCTGAAGCTGCCTTGGAGCACTAAGCCCTGTTCGTTCTCCAAAACCATATATGACAAGCAGGGCAGAGCTTGCTGGGAAGCGCCTGGTATTTCACAGACAGACAAAGGATACATTTTTTTTTTTAGTTTTCTGTTGCTACAATTTTTTGAGAGTATAACACTCTCGGTGTGGACAAGAGCGAGGCCTCCTGGGATCTGGGGAAGAGAAGAAGATTTTGTTCTGTCCGCTTGTGTGACTGCGCCACCAGCTCAAAGGTGAAATTACCCATGGCTGGATAGTTGGTGAGAGGTGTGAAGACTAGCCTGCCTCCAGTTCCTACCTCACCGATGCCCTTTTCCCACACAATGAATGAGTGGAGACAACAAACAAATCATGACAAGACTATCAGGTCCAAACAATAGCTCTGCACTGGGCTTGGCCTGTCATTGCTGCAGTGCAGTCAAGGGTGAAAATGGTTTATTCTCACACTCTCTGCTATCATTTATTACTTTAACTCAGAAAAATAATGATAACACTTTACAATAAGGTTCTATTTGTTTACATTAGTAAATCAATTGCATTTCATTAACACAAATTTTTTACAGCATTTATTCATCTTGGTTGGTATTAATTTATAAATCTTTTGTTCGTTGTTAGTTCATGATGATGCATGAATTTACGTTAAAATATACAACTTTTAATGTTAAAAATTTTAATATACGTTGAAATAAACATTAACCAAGATAAAGTGCTTTAAAAGTATTGTTTATTTTTAGTTATACCACGGGTCTGTTGAATGCTTGATTCTGATTGGTTCACGGACGTTCTAAGCTGTGCAATTATTTTTCAAGTAAATGCACGATTATAAAGTAGTTCCAGGTCTTGACCGCATAACGGTTCCATATCACTTCGCCAAATGATTTCAGTTATTTCAAAGAGCCCTACAGGCTACCACAACAAAATAAACAATTAAAATTCATTGGTTAAAGTAAATCAGTTAGGAACGTCAAAACAATATCTAAAATATCCTTCATTTATTTTAATTTCAGTTAAAAAGAGCCCTCGCGCTCACTCGTCTCCCCCGCACTTACACATGCTCACACACACACACATTCGCACACATGTGCACACACACATATGCTCACACACACACACATACACTCACACACACACATATGCTTACACACACGCTCACATACGCATGCGCACACACACACCTACGCTCACACAAACACATGCACGCGCGCACACACTCGCACACACACATACACTCACGCACACACACTCGCACGCACACACATTCGCACACACACACATACGCTCGCACATACACACATGTTGGTGCAGCTATCATTATGACATAATGATTTTTATACTGTACGAACTATAGATTCTATCCCCTAACCATACCCCTAAACCTAACCTTCACAAAAAACTTTCTGCATTTTTACATTTTCAATAAAACATCGTTTAGTATGTTTTTTTTTTAAGCGATTTGAATTATGGGGACACAAGAAATGTCCTCATAAACCACATTTATAGCATAATACCCTTGTAATAACCTAAAAAAAAGTCCTCGGAAACCACTTAAACCTGCCCACACATACACTCGCACACACATACACTCACACACATACACTTGCGCACACACACACACATGTTCGCACTCGCACACACACACATTCGCTCGCACACACACATTCGCTCGCACGCACACATACACTCGTGCGCACACACACACACACACACACACACACACACTCAACACACACATATATACACACACACAAACTTTTTACTTCTATGCCGAAAAGCAGCGCATCCTCCGTTGCTAGTTCTAATGTGATGTTTTCGAATTAGCAACGGAGGCTTGAGCTGTATCAGAGCTAGATACACTTGATCAATACAACAGTTTCTATATTATCTGAAATATCTGTGTAAAAAAACCCTCGTGCTCCCCCTCTCACACACACACTCCCACACTCGTGGACACACAGACATTATACACATAACGCACACACTTAAGGACCAAACATACACGTGAGAGAAAAACAGTCGTCATGTCAGCACACTCCTGCATCTCAGTGGGGATGAAAAAGTTATTAAGGTTTACAACGGGAATTTGGTGACACGCATCTTGGCAATTTTGAAGCGATGTTGCTTCTGACGAGAGCTGCAACAAAAAATGTAATCTAAGAAGCGATCTCTCTCATTTTCTGAGTTTCTCTCTTTCGATCCCTCACACACTAACTCACACACAGACTCACACATGCACAAACGCACTACCTTTTTACTCCAGTAAGTGCTCCAGTAAAGCAGCACACGCCTCGAAATCCTCCGTTGCTAGTTCTAACGTGACATTTTTGAATTGGCAACGAAGGCTCAGACTGTATTAAAGCAAGATGTTGAATCCATGTCGAAAGATAGTAGTTCCTCTCATAAAAGCATTTTAGGGACGAAAACCAGAAAATGTCTTGAGATAAAACCCTAAACGATATCTTAAGGTGTGGTAACCGTGGTATAAGCGGAATAATTGACTCCGGCCTGTCAAATTGTTTAAAAATAATGCACACCCACAGTGCAATGTTCTGCTGTGCGTTGTGACCGCATTACCACCTCGGGTGTGCATTATTTTTAAACAATTTAATGGTCCATCGTCAATTATTCCTTACTTAATGTCGAGTACCAATTTCTTTCTATAAGATCAAAATCTGTTCATTATTCCAAACTTTTGGCTGCCAGTGTGTATATATATAAAGAACAAATGGGAAAGGATTTTCTAATGTGATCATTATAGCATAGTATTTTAAAGGGATAGGAATAGAAGTTTTGAGCTGTAAGAAACACACATGTCAAACAACCAGACCCCAAGTGTTAGTAGAGAATGCCCATTCAATCTTAAATCTTTAACAGACTGGCTCAATTGAACTGCCTTTCAAATAGTTTTCAATAAGGTGGTAGTAGGGCTCATTGACAGTTTTGGATTGGCTCAATATATGCACACTGACTAAATGGACAGGCCAGGTGAAAAGAGATTTCTCAATGCCCTGCTGTCACATTTTATGGAAGCACTTTTGATGTTTCCTTGCCCATTATACATTTTGACAGCACACTGTATGAATTTTAAAGAATATTCAGATAGAAAAGTGATCTTACATCATCCTAGTCATCATCTCTTCATCATATCAGCATGTCTAAAAAATTATCTACCTTTTCAATTGCATATTTCATTAGCATTTGCTCAAGTGAGCAAAGTCTCACAAAAAATAATTTTTGCTTGTTCAATTTACTAAAATTAAGTAATACAAAGTAGCACAACTTAATTTAATTGTGGTTTATCCATTCGTATTTGTAAAATGGAAGTTTACTTAATCCATTTGAGTTGGGACACATACATGAGTTTTGTGGTGTTAATGTAGCATTGATGAAACTGTCCATTTCCAAGCATGTTTTGCATGGGACTCAAGACGTAAATAGACTCAATATTAAAATTACGTTTTTTTTTTTTTTTTTTGTTGTTTTTTGTGCAAGATGAATAATGTTTTTAATGTTTTTTTAAGAGCTTCTTAAAGCTCAGATGTCACACATGAAACTGATTGCTCGCTTCATTGAGCAAATGCAGTGCTAAACTTAATATATATACTAAAATACACTCTGTAGTGCTTAAAACCAGCATGTATTTAGCATAAAATTCACTTTCACTAATTAGTACATAAAGAAATAAAAGAGATTTATTTTAGTTATATTGACAGGTCTAATTTAGTTGTATTTACCCAGTTAAACTCGGTTCTTTCTACACAAAGTGTTTGTGTTGAGATTACATAGTAATTTTAAGTTAAGAAAACTAATTTCAAGCACGTGGAACCACTGTCCATAACGATGGTTCATGGTTCAGTCAAAGAGCTATATTTCTGAGTGTAGTCTTTTCCCTTTTCCCTTAAATTAAATAGAAGCAAGAATAAGAGTCAATGGGACTATATCAGATGTGTTTAATTTATAAAGAGGGACTCGGCAGGGAGACCCATTGTCGTCCCTGATCTTTATTTTATGTATGGAGCCTTTAGCTGAATTAATTAGAAGTAATAAGCAAATAAAAGGAGTAGTTATAGATGAAGAACATAAGTTATCAATGTATGCCAACAATGTTATATTAAATGTAACACATATAAATTAATCTCTTACAGTAATAATGGATGTTATTCGGCAATATAGTACAGTGTCAGGATATGATTTAAATGAATCTAAATCAGAGAGTATGATTTTGGGCCCACCACTGGCCAGAGATGTAAAAAATTTATGTAAATTCAAATGGGACAAAAAAAAAAAAAAAAAAAAAAAGGAACTAGGTATAAGTAAAAACCACAAAATCTATCAGAATTATACAAATATAATTATGTGGTACTAGAAAAACAACTTAAGGAAGATTTAAAACTATGGTGTTTAATTCCCCTGACCCTCACAAAACGAATAAAAACTATAAAAATGAATGTTCTCCCAAGGTCTATTTTCCTTTTTCAAAATGTACCAGTTAGCATATCAAAAAGATAAACAATGCACTACTTTGCAAATATGTATGGGATAATAGGAAACCTAGAATTAGTCTTAAAATTCTTAAGTTATCAAAAAGGCTTGGAGGACTAGGACACCCAAATTTAATAAATTACTACAAAGCTGCCCAAATTCTACCTATATTGATTTGGATGAATAAAGGATCTACAGTGAAACGGAGGAAGATGGTAATTTATTAAATGGAGGAATCTACAAGTATATCTATGTTCTCACCCAAAGAAAGTAATACATTTAAATTAATAGTGAATATTTGTATTGAAAGTTCTTAGAGTTTGGGTAGAAATAAGTAAAAATAGTAAAATTAAGAAAGATATAGTTAATTTAAAAGAAATGGCTAAAGATCCTGATTTCATACCAAATAGATTAGATAATACATTTAAGTTTTGGGCAGGCAGAGGTCTGAAAACATATCATCAATTGTTCAATGATAAAGGAATGGATCCTTTTACAAACCTAGCAAAAAAGTATTAGCTTCCAAATTCACAATTGTTTAATTATTTACAGGTAAGAAGCTATTTATTAAGAGAAGTTAAAGACATAAAAAGGGAAATGCATCCATTAATTAATTAGATAATTAATACATAAAACTAATCCAATAAAAATTTTAGGATCTTTAAAGAGTGCACTTGAAGGAGATGTACAGGACTCTCAAAATGAAATTGTATGTGGGTGGGAGGATGAATTAAAAATAAAAATCAGCCATCAAGACTGGGAAGAAATATCATATAATACATTTCAAACTACTCAATCAGGTGTTTGGAGGGAATATTCTTGGAAGATACAAATGAGATGTTTTATTACACCTGTTAATCAAAATTAATACAATAGTTTGGTAAAAGGGGATTGTTGGCAAACTGTGGAGAAAATAAGGCTCATTACAGTCATATTCTATGCGTGCTCTAAATTGAGTTCTCTTTGATGTATGATTTTTATATTGTCTTTAGTAAAAATAGGTACAAATAAAAAGTAGATAAAAAAATAGAATCATGAAAGTATCTCAGTTTCGTGCAAAAGTGAGAACAGCAATTATTAGAATATGAAAAACAACTGCTGCATTTTTTGGAGTCAACTAATGACAGTTTCCTCATTTTATGAATTTTTACGTGAGAGTTGAGAAAAGATGCATTCAGTGATTAGCCTTGAAATTATATGCAGCATTCTCAGTCCAATAAATAAACATTTATGCATGAACTCATCAATCTCTTTGTGCTGATTTGAGTTAGCATCAATTTGAGGTGGATCTGATTTGATTTGAGGTGGCCTGAACTGTAGAGGGTAAGGTGTGAGGTGGGCTATCCCCTAGTTATGTGCTGCTTGGGTCACCTCTTTTTATCCATTCAAATAATATGGAACAAATGTCATTTGTAAAATAATAATAATAATAATAATATTAATAATAATACATGTGAACAGCTGAAGCAGTGTTCAATTAGATATTTCCCTAAAATATATGCACTTATGCGCTATGCGCTTAAATTACATTATATTTGATTCCCAAAGCTGGCAAATTCCTGCCCTAACAATCAACAGCTGGAAAGATTTTCAGCTACATTAATCGTGCAGTAATATGCTGATTTGTTCACATCCACAGGGTATTTCCTTGCTGAAACATCTCTGCATCACAAAGTCTGACAGATAGAACTGTCAAAAGACTGGGATTTATTCTCAGCTCTACTTTCCATTTAGGAACTTCACTCCATATAGAGTTAAACTAGAGTATCTTATGTACAGGCCGCATTTGTGATGTACTGTATTTCTATGTCCCCTGCACTGTTTGGGAATAATTATCAATGTCAATGAAGCCTTTCTTGGAAATGCAAATTAGAACTGGGAATTTTCTTTCCCAAAACTAACTTAACGGATGCATCAAAATTATATTGAATTTGATGAAATATCATTGCTTCATAAGAGCAGTATCTTCCACAAAAAAAAAAAAAAAAAAAAAAATCAAAATCAAAAGACCCTCTTACAGTTATAGTTCAAAGAGACTTGTTATCAAAGGTTGAAATTAACAAAGTAATCAGACAAAATCATGCATATGCCATATATGCATTATGGTGCAACTAAATATTATTTATTATAATTCCTCCAGCAAATACTTAAACGAGATCAGGTATAAACAATCAATACTCAGTAATGCCGTTGAGCTTGTCATTAACTTTAGAGAAATGCAAATGAGCCCAATGCCCTAAAATAACGTAACCTACAATAACTTTTTTTTCCTTGCCACATTTTCTCTGTCATTGTGGTGGCTTTTAAATATTACGCATCTATAAAGTGGATTGGGTGCAGGGGTAGCTGATCAATCAACCAGCAGATGATAAGAATAGATAAGGGTAGATAACCTTGGGCGCAGCTGAGAGAATAAAAGGAGGCAGGAGCTATGATCACTAGGGCCCTCTTGCATGATGGGAAAAACAAATGTCTTAAAACATAGTAAGCTGGGCTCTAACTGTACACAGAAGAGAGCTGAAAAGAAGATCTTTTCATCTATGTGAATGTGTGTGACCTCCAATAACATATCTGTTAGTGTAAGTGTTGATTCAATGTACAGTTAGACTAAAGAATTACCACAAGATCTGATAGGAAAGATATATTATGCCTCAATCTAAATTATGTGGCTGTAGGTAGAGTGAAAATGACTTTATTCTCTTAAAACTTTCAACCTCACAATTACGTACAGCATATTAGACCATTTTTATGGGTTAAGCATTTTAAAAAGCAGTTTAAAAACTTTTGTTTTTCTAAGTCCTTGTCTAGTTACCGGCAGAACATGCACTTTACTTTTACACATTGGTAATAAATACCACACAAAATGCCACATAATGTCTGCTCTGAAGGAAAGTAGCCATAAATTGCTTATCTAACAGTCTTTTACTTGTACAGAGAACTTTATCATTTGTTTGTAGATAAATAAGAAAACACATGTCTTTTCTTTTTTCTTCTTTAATTTAAAAATAGCCTGATTGTTTAAAACTGCAAAACAGTGTGAAGCATTCCACCTGAAACACATAGGTGAGCACGTCAAAGTTTTAGCTCTATGGTATTTCTAATAATTGAATAAACATTCTGCTCTTCAATGTGTATTCAGTTGTATGTGAAATACAACAACTCTAATAAAAATATCTACTCTTAATATGAAGAATATAGAATATTGGAACAGATTTCTATTTAAACAAACATGATCTCACTGAAGATCATCTAGTTTCTAGAGACTTGCTAGCGGCTTCTGAAACTTAACAACCTGGATCTCCCTAATCTGAAATGTCCATTATCTTTTATGAACAAGTAATTTCAGACACAAAACATCAGCAAATGTCAGCAATAAATGTATTAAGAGATAAATGCTTGGGTCTCATCAAACTGTTGCAACAACAGAATAGGGAAATGAGAAATGAGAGCAAAGTGGAAAGGAATATATCAAATCCCAAATCAGGTCACCCAATAAACTCAGATGCTTTTCTAATGCAACTTACAGTAGTTTAAACCTTTTGTTGAACTGTACGTGTTAGATTGTTGTCCTTTATGGCTTCTTGTTCCTGGTACTTTTTAACCTTGTTTTACAATACATCAGGAATCAACTCATTGATGTGTGTCCAGCAATGACTTTCTGTTAATTCTTAGTTCTTGGTGTGAGACTGTAGATTAAAAAGTTAGTACCAAGAGTCAAGAAAGAAGAATAAAATAGGGATTTACTTTGGGGATAAAAGTTTCAGGACATTTGTCCTGTAAATTATTAGCTTTTAATATGTAGATACATTTAGATTTACTCACTAAATGATATATTACTTCATTCCTGGCTCTTGGAATATGCCAAGGCATGAGAACCAAGCTGAAAGTGAAATGAGTGCACCTGCATGTTCACTGCCTATAGCCCTTCAATCTTCAGAGGCCTATTTGAGATTTCAGCTGTTGTAGCATTAATCCTGGTAATTTCAGGGCCAGTGTTCTTTGGCTGTCAGGTGCATCAGGCCACATCAGAGACACACTAAAATAGTGAGGAATCTGTCTGCCATTCTGTGATAATTATAATGCCATGTGTTCATCTCCACAAGCTAAAACAGTTCTTGTTAAATGAAGAGCTGTCACACTTTAATTGTCTCTACTGAGACATATTGGGGGCGGGGGGTAATACTGCAAACATAGGGCAAATCATGAGTAAGCAAGGGCTGATCAATTACTACATTCTAGAGATGCATCAGCATATCATTTCCTATTTGAAAGAAATCATGGCTCATGACTCTGGGACACTGTTGGAGAAAAAAAAAATCAATTTCTATTTACCCACGTTTCATAACGTTACCTCAATTTCAGGCTGCTTGGCTTCAATAAGGACTGTGGGTCAGTGTGGTTATAATGGTATGCAATTGTAATGAAGAATGCCGTGTTGATTCGTAAACCTAAAAGTGGCAGCTATTAACTAAAAAATCTAGTGTATGTACAGTATATCTAAGATTTGTTTGATGTTTTCTCTTCTTTGTGATTGAGCTGTCATCATCATATTGATTAGTATATAACTGTATTGGTTTCTCTAGGGAGTCTTTTCTCATCAGTTTTTGAACGGTTTAACATGCTCAAGGTGTCAGGCTTAAAAATGTGACCATGAGCAATGGCACAATAGCAATGTGTTCACCTTGTAAAAGTACAATTAAATAGGGCATTTGCCTGCCACCTGGGTCTGCTTACCGTCCAAACTGAAGTGATTTCCTGTTTAAAGCACTATGAGAGAGCCTTAGGGGAGATTATCATAAAATTAATCAAAGAGTCCCAAATGAAGTATTCATCAAAAGCTAATGACTTTTTTTTTTCAACCAAAAAAAAATTAAAAAAAATAAATCTCTGGAGACTACTAGTGGATCCATAATAATGAATTTGATGATAATCTACGAGAGTATTGCTGAAAACTTTCGAGAGCATAAATATACATATGTAAATGTCATTGTAGTGCATTACTTTAGTCCAGACATTGGATTGATTTTGAAGATATTTTCTCAAAGAATGAATTGCAAATGAAGTGATTGTACTATTGCTGCAACGAAGGAAGGTCACCTCGGGTTCACCATCTAATAGACTAATGCCCCTCTTAACTCCTTACTTGAAAAATCTAGTTATTTTAATATGACCAAGACCAGTGTCAGGAAGTGAAAGGTTGAGCATTTCAAATGCAGAGTGCTTAGATTTAGCATATGTATCATGCTTTTATTGTCTGAAGGTCATCATATGCCACATGATTACTTATCATTCAGTTGCATTTTCTGCACTGTCATAATGTCTATGAGTTGATTTTTTTTTTTTTGTTTTTTTGTTTTTTTTGTCTTACTGTATTAAAAGGGTTTCAAGTAAGTTTGAGAGCCATTAGTTGCTTCGAGCTGTCTTCTTCTTTTTTTCTTTTCTTTTTTTTTTTTATTAGCACCATGTTGAAATTACTTTGGAAAAGACCATCTCACACTGAGTACAATATTTCTATTATTATTACTTTGACTGTATGGCACCAGGTGAGATGTTCTTCTGTATTTTCTTGTCTTGAATGTATGGGACTAAATTTCTAAGGCAAAGGGAAAAAAAAAATCTTTAAATCAGCAGTCTGCTTAAATGCAGCCTAATAATTTTTGCGTTCGTTCTCTGAGTTGGTTGTGTCATCTCTAAACAAGATCATCCCAGCATCTTCCGTGACTCCAGCAGGAGATGGAATCAAAAGGCAGATGGCCTTTGATAGAAAAAAATCATAATTGAGTCTTTATTACCTCAGCAATGGAGCTCCATTGATGACATCATTCAAGTTTGAGGTCTGTGTAATGTGGGTGACATTGTGCCCAAGCTGTGCTGTTTGAGTGTGGTCCTTTCACATTTGTAGTGGGAACAGCATTTCAAGTCAAACACAGAATGTCTCGGTTACGTGAAATGTAACCCTGGTTCCTTGAGTGGGAACGAGATGCTGCTCTGAGTGTCACATGGTCTGAAGCCCTTGTAAAATCATGGCAATTTATTGGCTGGTGGGGCTTAAGCGACGCCCCTAGGAAGCTACGTCACAGGCTCCATAAAAGCGCTCACTTCAGTGTCATCAGGTCAGATTTTCTACAAGAAGGCATGAGCCTATGAAGCTGCTAGAGAGTATGGCCAGCTTATGCAGCATCTCGTTCCCACTCAGGGAACCAGGGTTACATTGAACGTAACCGAGACATTCCCTTTCCTAGGAACTTGAGCTGCGTAATCGCAATGGGAACAATATACATTCACGCCATGCGAACAGTAGCTGCCAACTGTCTACGCCCATGTGGCAAGCATATATTGTAGCGGCACACAAGCAAGCTAAAGCTTCTGGAGGGAACGAGGCATTGTGTCGATGTAGTGACACTATGGGTCATTCTTGGGAGCCTGAAACACCTCTGGTCTTTGATAAAAGGCCAGTGAAAATTGGCGAGTGGTATTTGCATACCACTACCCCGGACATACGGGTACCACTCATTCAGGTTTTGTGCTGAGGAGCCGAGACAAGGTCCCGGCCATTTCAGCGGGTAGTTCAGGATTGTGGCAGGAGGGATACAACGTCTCATTCCCTCCATCAGGGGACGGAGGTTACACAAGTAACCAGGACATTCCCTATCTGTCACTCACTCAACGCTGTGTCGATATAGTGACACTAGGGGTCCTATACAAAACGCCGCAACTGGCTGAACTGTGTTACATGAACTGGTGGTGTGTGACGGGCAGACCACTGTGTGCCTCGTAGCCAGCGCACCAGGCCAACACGTAACCTCCCCCAATGCTGTTATGAGTGTTGAACGGCCCTTCGGGGACAAGTCGGCTGCCCAAAAGATAGAGACAGGCTAGCCCAGTCGTGGCCTCTTATCCTCTTTTATTTCCTCTCCCCCAAAAAAAGGAATTAACCGACTGGGGCCACCAGGTCTATGTCGGGGGGGTGGCCCTCCCAAGGGGAAGACACAGTGGAGACCACACCCCACCCGGGGGTGGGGGGGGGGTATTTGAGTGAAAATACATCACATGGTCTTGCCGAGCTTTGTTGGAAGTATGTCATGTGGAGAAGTCCCATGGTAGATCCTACCCTATGGGGGAGGAGTTTCTACAAGCATGGTGACTGGGGCAGAGGGGCCTCTGCCCAAGGAAGATGCAGTTTACCAACAGGGAAACGAATTAGTGGAAGATATACGTCGCATGGGGTTACCTAAGGGGAACCATCACCTACCCCAGTACAGGGGTACTGAGCCTGCAGCGAGTTTCTCTGCAAACTCATATGCCACAAGGCTCGGAGGAAATCATCCAGGGAACACAGTTTGTGAACACTACTGGGAGTCAACAGCGCCTGTCTTCAGCTCAGGGGAGGTAAAAGGTGCTATGCACAAGTGATACACCTGGCCGGCTGTCCAGGACTTACCTGTTTGTGCCTGCCACTACACAGGATGAAACCGGTTCCACCCAGAGATTGTAGAACCTCGCAAAGGTGTTGCCCAGCCCACTGCTCTGCAAATGTCTGTTAGAGAGGCGCCACTGGTCAAGGCCCAGGAGGCCGCTACACTCCTGGTAGAATGGGCTCGTAGCCCTGCTGGGGGTGGCACGTCCTGGGCGTGATATGCCATTGTTATGGTGTCAATGAGCCAGTGGGCGATCCTCTGCTTGGAGACAGCGCTTCCTTTCCGCTGTCCAGCAAAGCAGACAAAGAGCTGCTCAGAGACTCTAAAGCTCTGCGTGCAATCCAAATAGATGCGTAAAGCGCGCACCGGACACAGCAACGTCAGGGCTGTGTCTGCCTCCTCCTGGGGCAGTGCTTGCAGGTTCACCACCTGGTCCCTAAAAGGGGTCGTGGGAACCTTGGGCATATAGCCTGGTCGGGGTCTCAGGATCATGTGAGAGTAGCCTGGACTGAAATCCAGGCACGTTTTGTTGACAGAGAACGCTTGCGGGTCTCCTACTCTCTTGATGGAAGTGAGAGCAGTCAGGAGGGCAGTCTTCAAAGAGAGTGCCTTAAGCTCAGCTGACTGCAGGGGCTCAAAGGGGGCTCTCCGTAGACCCTGAAGAACTACAGAGAGGTCCCATGAGGGAATGAGGCGCAGTCTGAAGAGATTCAACCTCCTGGCACCTCACAGGAACCTGATGATCAGGTCGTGTTTCCCTAAGGACTTACCGTCCACTGTGTCGTGATGTGCCCTTCCAACCGTTCCTGCAGGAAGGAAAGCACAGATCTGACTGTGCATCTCTGGGGGTCTTTGCGTCGGGAAGAACACCACTTAGCAAACAGACGCCACTTTAAGGCATACAGGCGCCTCGTAGAGGGGGCCCTAGCCTGAGTGATCTTGTCTATCACCGCGGGTGGTAGGCCGCTTAAGTCTTCCATATCCCGTCCAGGGGCCAGACATGGAGATTCCAGAGGTCTGGTCACGGGTGCCAGATGGTGCCCTGTCCCTGAGAAAGAAGGTCCTTCCTCAGGGGAATTCGCTGGGGGGAGGCTGTTGCGAGGAGCATGAGGTCCAAGAACCATGTCTGGGTGGGCCAGTAGGGTGCTACCAGGATGACCTGCTCCTCGTCCTCCCTGACCTTGCACAGGGTCTGTGCAAGTAGGCTCACTGGGGGAAACGCATATTTGCGAAGTCCAGGGGGCCAGCTGTGTGCCAGCACGTCAGTACCGAGAGGTGCCTCGGTCAGGGTGTACCAGAGCGGGCAGTGGGAGGATTCTTGGGAGGCGAACAGGTCAACCTGTGCCTGCCCGAATCAACTCCAAATCAGCTGGACCACCTGAGGGTGGAGTCTCCACTCTCCTCTGAGGGTAACCGGCCGTGACAGCACGTCCGCTGCAGTGTTGAGGTCGTCCGGGTTGTGAGTGGCTCGCAGCGACTTGAGGTTTTGCTGACTCCAGAGGAGGAGACGGCGGGCGAGTTGTGACATACAATGAAGCGCAAACCGCCTTCAAAGTACTTACCTGGCTCCTTGTCACCACCCCTGGAACAGCCTGGGCGGGGAGGAAGAGGCCTGTCCTCGTGACCCATGGAGACTGTCACATCGGGGGCAGATTTGCGCCACAGCTGGGCGCACAGGGGTGGGGAGACCGCCGCTGGTGCACCAAACCTGCCAAAATGGAGTGGTGGATGGTGGTCATGATGACGGCCGTGCACACTGGGTATGTGACCCAGGGAACAAGGAAACCGCTCTTGCTGAACTCTTGGGTACCGCAGCCACTTGGGCATGCGGCGCAATTAAATGCAAAGGTAACAAAAGATTCTCCTCCCAGCCCTCCACCGGGGGATGGAGTGGTCTGCTTACCAGATCCAGAGCAGCGGGTTTCGTCATCCCTGGGTCACCCGTCTCAGGGACGCTTCGAAGCCTTTCGTGGGTTCTTGGCGGCCGTGAGATGGGTAGCGTCTGCTTCCTGCGGTGGGTTCCATGCCAGCACTAAAGAAAACATGTCCACCCCATATCTTCCCAAATTTTTCAGCTTCCTGCGGGGAAAGATGCGTTTCTTGAAGAAACACTATATCATACTTCTTACGCTTAAGAAGAGAAATAACCTTCCTTCTTTTTATGGGGTGCTCCAACCCATTCACATTCCACATGGAGAGAGACAATCCACTCACATTAACATCTGACAGTTTAACATATAAGAAAAAATAGATTGTGTGTCAAAAACAAAATTATAAAGACCACATTCCAACATTAGTGCAACAATCAAACCCCGAACTTCCCCCAGAACCAAACAAAGAGAAAAAAGAAAAACATGTGCATTAACCCCCGTCTATCCCTCTAAATTCAAACAGTCCATGTATGCCTACGAGAGCCCCCACGACAACTTTGCTGTCAGATTGCTCAAGTCCAGTGTATCTATAAACATTTTGTGAGACAGAATTACACAACAAAAGATAATCTATAAAACAAACTCCAGCCAATAGTCGGAATAAACACAAAGAACATGTAGATTCTTCACAAAACTGTCCCAAAGGTATGTTACTCCACAAAACACACTCCAGCCACTAGGTAGAACCAGCACAAAAAGAAGAAAAAAAGGTGCTCAGTTTCCTCGGACAGTCAAACGAATTTTCAGTGAGTCGGTCCACTCGGCAGCAACGTGAGCACCACAAAATAACTTACTCCATTGACTTTAAGAAGTACATCACTTGCTGTGGACATGTGAATGTTTTACGGCCATCCTTAGCATCTATTCTCAATTTGGCCAGGAATATCAGTGCAAAAGCGACCTTCCATTGATGTAAGAGTTTCTTGCATTCCTTGAATCGATCACGTTTCTCTCTTGTCAAATTCACAAAGTCTGGGCTACAAGAAAATGCTGTGGTTCTTCCAAGAAAGACTTCCTTTACTCCTCGCCTCACGTAACACAAGATCTTTATCGGATGATCTCAGAAATTTGGCCAGAATTGGTTGGGGCCTGTCTCCCTCAGCGGATTGCTGAGCCGGACCCCTGTGAGCTCGCTCGATATCCAGCTTATGGCCTGTTATGTCAAGCAGCTTCGGAAAGAGCCCGTCCAGGAACTTCACCATATCTTGTCCCACTGCTCCCTCAGGAATTCAGACGATTTGGACGTTATTCCGCCAGCTATGGTTCTCCATGTTCTCCAACTTCTTCCAGACATGCTCCAACTCCACCTTGGTTGCTAGCGGATTAGCAGATAATTCCCTCTCTGATCACTCCAGATAATCGATCCGTTTCTCGACATCCCCCACTCTTGTAACCATCTCAGAAAATTTCTTCTCCATGGCAGTGATCGATCGACTTATTACAGCAAGATCCTCCAAGTCAGCAACGACCTTCATCAACATTGCCGACATGTTCAACATCTCCTGCCGAATTTCCGAATTGCAGACCAAATCGGCTCCCTGGCTCGGGGCCTTCTCGGGGGTGTCAGCTTGAGCACGTAAGTGTCTTTTAATGTCCCCAGAGCCGAGGATTTTGAATTATTTGACATATTGTCCTCCTAGAACAGTTATGTAACAGAGTGTATCGAATCTCACCAGTTTATGTCATTAATAGTGTTAAAACTAGCAAAGTGTGCAGAGCACGCCGTTCACACGTCCGATTCTCGCATGGCGTCACATCAGGGTTCGGCAACATAGATTTTAAGCATTGCCGGTGCAACCCTGGCCCCAAAATGCTCTTAAATCAAAATAAATCCAGCTCTGTACCGACAGGGCAGTGGACTGGATTTTCACCTTGCGCTGTACACCAAGAAGCAAAAATATGCCACTTGAATGTATAAAGCTTCCTAGTTGATGGAGTACTAGTATTCAGAATGGTATCAACCACAGTGGGGGATAACCCATTATTCAAAAGAGCGCCCCGTTGAGGAGCCATACCCAAAAGTCCGGCCGGGGGTGCCAAACGCTGCCCAGAGCCTGAGGAAATATGTCTGTTCTGACTGGAATCTCATTTCCCCCAGGAGAGAGACCAGAGTCGAAAACCATACTTGAGATGGCCAAAACGGCGCCACTAACAGAAGCCGAACCCGATCCTCCCAAACTGCGTGCAGCAGACTGATCGGTGGGAACATGTAAAGACACACTGTTGGCCACTGATGCGCCAACGCATCGATGCCCAGCGGTGCCGGGGGTGAGAGGGAAAACCAGAGGGGACAGTGTGACATCTCGTTTGAAGCCAACAGGTCCACTTCCGCTCTGCCGAACCTTCTCCAGATTTGTTCGATTATCTGAGGATGTAATGTCCACTCGCCAGTCATCAAGCCCTGTCTTGACTGGAGATCCCCCCCCCCCAAAATTCAACTGGCCCAGGACATGCATGACTCGTAGAGACATGCCATTCTCAGCATAACACGTTCCTCCCTGGCGATTGATGTAGGACACCACTGTCCTTTTGTCCAACTGGATGAGGAAATGGCTGCCCAGAATCTCCGGGAGGAAAATCTTTAACGCCAGCAACACTGTGAACATCTCCAGACAGTTTATGTTCCAATATTGCCGCTGGCCTATCCAAACCCTGTAGGCTGGACGACCCTTGCATACAGCACCCCAACCCGTGGCGGAGGCATCTGTTGTAATAACTTTGCGGTGACACACCTGTCCCAAAGGAATGCCCGAAATCAAAAGTCATGTCCGTTTCCATGGTAATAGAGTTCGGAGCACCCATGCTTCACTTTGAAGAGACAGAACGCATGCATCAGTGGTTGAAGTCCATTCAGCACTGAAAAGGTCTTGCATGCAACATGCCTGGAAGAATGACAGTGGAAGCCCCGATCATGAGCCCCAAAAGCCTGTGATATGTTCTCGCAGGGAGAACATGTCCCACTTTTAACATCGCTAGACACTGGCAAAATGACAGAATGCAAACTGGAGACAGATGCAACTGCATCGCTCGAGAATCCAGCTCCACCCCTAGAAACAGAGTCTGTTGCCCTAGCAACAGGACAATTTTGTCTTGGTTACACAAAGTCCTTGATCAAATGGATGAGAATGACATCTCGATGTTGGGCAGCCAAAGTCTCTGAGTGGGCAAACACCAACCATTCATCGAGGTAATTCAAAACTCAGATGCCTTGAAGCCTCAATGGTGTAAAAGCTGCATTCATGCATTTTTTGAAAGTGCATGGTGCCAATGCAAGTTCGAAAGGAAGGACACAAAATTGATACACTTGCCCCCGAAAGTGAATCTAAAGAAGCGCCTGTGCTTCAGCGCAATCTGAATATGGAAATAAGCATCCTTCAAATCCATTGTCACAAACCAGTCCCCCGGCTGCACTTGTGACATTATTTGTTTCTGCGTCAGTATTCTGAATTGACATTTCATTAGAGCGAAATTCAAATGTCTCAAAATCCATAATGGGATGCAAGCCGCCATCTTTTTTCAGGACCAGAAAATAACATCTGTAAAAACCGCATTCTCTCTGAGAAGGGGGAATCTCCACTATTGCTCCTTTTTTCTAAGAGAGAATGAATTTCCTGAATCAAAAACGGGGCTTCCCGAACAGAAACGTCTGTCGGAATAACCCCATGGAACACTGGCGGAGCCAGCCTGAATTGAATTACATAACAATGGATTATTTTTGCCGACTACCCCAGAAACAGCAGCACAGCAGAGGGATGCCTTTGCTCCTCCAATACTGTGGCTGGTTGAAGGGAATTTGATCTTTTTTTTTTTTTTTTTTTTTTTTTTTTTCAGTCTTTATTGTATTTAGGCATAAATGATGAGCGCCCTGAATGTATCTACAGCAGGGACACTGACAGAATATACCTTTTCCCTGGTTTTTGAATGGGGAAAAGTGTATGAACATTTGGGGGAATGTTTATTTCAGAACACTGATTTGACACAATGGCTCCGACATTCTTATTGGGGGACAACGTGTAGTGCTCATTTTCACTGTATGTTTTGTATACACTTGTGCTCGATGAACATCAAAGTCTGATATGCATGTCTTGAAACCCTTGGTCATGGAGAAAGAGGCTGAATTCGATCAGGCAGTTATAAAAAGCAGTCACTCTGAATGTATTTACAGCAGAGGACGGCAGATAAACCATCTTCCTTACATAGAACGGGGAAGAATGTGCGAACTTGGAGGGGAATTGAAAGCAAGCAGGCTCGCCACAACAGCCCCAGCATTCTTATGGGGGGACAATGTGTGGTGCACAGGGTTGGGGAGTAACGGAATACATGTAACGGGAATACGCATTTAAAATACAAAATATAAGTAAATGTATTCCACTACAGTTACAATTTAAATAATTGGTAATTAGAATACAGTTACATTCAAAAAGTATTTTGATTACTGAAGAGATTACTTTGCATTTTATTGTCATTTGTTTCACTTAATATTTAGTCCTTTCAGATGGAAAACATTTATACATATAAATGATGCAATCCAAAGTGCATTTGAACAGCGGTGAAGCACTTTCTTATGATGTGTTACATTCATACGAGCAGACAGAGAGATACGTTTGAAGTAAGTTTGGAGCAGAAGAAATAGAAATAAACCTTGTGTAAATTGTCAGCTTTACGCTAAGCTAAAATGCTATTTCTAGCCATTTTACATGCACGTTACCAGGCACGATCATATTTTTTTATCAAGAAAATTCACGTTGGATCATAATTTCTCCTTTTCTAATAAGACCATGGCAAAAATTGTATTCTTGATAATAATTTTTGTATTGTTTTCCTGTAAAAATATCTAAAAATCCATAAAACAAGATCAATTTGATTTATCTTGTTTTAGAAACAACACTGCATAAGATATTTAGGTTTTTCAAAGAATGTATTTTTAACATGTGTATTTTGTCTTATTGTACTGGCAGAGTTTTTATAGTCAAAACAAGTGAAAAAGAAGTAATCCAAAGTATTTAGAATACGTTACTGACCTTGAGTAATCTAATACGTTACAAATGACATTTTACAGCATGTATTCTGTAATCTGTAGTGGAATACATTTCAAAAGTAACCCTTCCAACACTGGTGGTGCATATGTTCACTGTGTGTTTTGTGTACACTTGTGCTTGATGAACACTGAATTATATTATGCATGTCTTCAGACAATGGTCATAGATACAGAGGCTAAATTCAGGAAGCATTTTTATTTATATTTTTAAGTTCGCTCTTCAGCAAGCTGCGGGGGAAAACTGAACCATATTCTGGTCGTCAGGTGTTTGAGGCACGTACAACGGAAAACACATCCCGATACTGACTGAAGGGCATACAAGAGAAAAACAGATACGTTTATATGGTCCAATTTTGTTCAATGAATTGTAATTTTTTTGGCTCATCCTTCGTTACACAACAAGCCCATCAGACTCATGAGTAGACCTATTTTTATTGTATATTGATATATATTATGCGTGCCCTGAGACCCCTGGTCATGGAGGCAGAGACAAAACTCAAGATGAAAATATTCTATGCTCGTTCACCAGCATAAATTACGGGGGAGACTGAGCTAAGTTGGTGTACTGAAAAAATAGGTTAGAACTAAACCGGTCCCAACATATAATGGGGGAACAACGCGTAGTACCCAGATAGCGCGAAACACCCTCGCGAACAAAAGTATCGCCTTGACCAACTCGTTCCCCAGCACGAGCCGCGGGGGGAAATTCAAGGGAAAAATGAGCCGATATTAGCTCAAAGTATTCCTTAATGCGATGCGCTTGGTTGGACTGCAAAACCATCATGTGTAGATCCAACAGCTGACTGAAAAGGCAGACGTCCATGCCGCCACTGAAAAATCGAGCAGAGATAGCAGTGCGCATCTCTTGTCTCATCAGAATGCCTGTGTGGTCCACAAATGGGCGAAAGACAAATAAACCGAGTTAAAATATCTCGTATCTCCTGATAGCATCCCAAAAGAATAACGCTACCGACAAAGCGCTCGAACGTTGATTCGCCATCACTCCATTGGTGAATATTCTCTTATTCCATCCCCCTCATTCTGTGGCCGGGCTCACCAGTCCATGCATGATCCCCTCCACCGCGAGCAATACGCTTCGAACGGGGAGGGGAGAGAGAGAAAGGCTGAGGCCGCTCCTCCATTGCCTTATTCATGTGCATTCTCCCAGAACGACACAGAAAAAGACAATAGGGACAAAGGGGCCAATTTATTTACTTAACTTCAATGACGAATTCTCTCATACAGCGGGGGGGGGGGGGGGGGGTGGTGTTCTGTTTTTTATAGCGATGGCTCAAAACGTGCATGGTAACTCTTTCAGACGCTTGTTCGTCAGAAAATGGCCGCCGAGCTAGGCCTCAGAGCATGTCCGACGATACTCGTGCTTTCGCTAAAGGGGAGGGTGACAAACACAATCAAGAATCTGATGTCTGTTCGCATTCCAATCTTCTCAGACACAAGCCGAAAATCCCAAAAAAAGCCCCCACACATGGAGCTCCAATCTGGAGGCCGTGGAACGGGAACAAGTGGGGATATTGCCTCGTGGTGAGAAATTGCGTGTCTCGAACAGTGTCGCTGTCCCCGTCGGACCCTTGTAATGTTTGGAAAAAAACACATTAAATTGCTCTGAAATTACGCTGTATAAAACGAAGTGAGTCGCTTCTTAAATTCCATCCTGTGTTGCCGCTCAAAAGGGAGATTAATAATGATCCTCGCTCCAACGTGAGACACGGGGCAGACGATATCGTGCACTGCGGAAAATCTGACTCAATGGTGCCAAAGTGAGTGCTTTTATGGAGCCCTTGACATAGCTCCCTATGGGCACTGCTTATGCGCCAACAGGCAATAAATTGGCGTGTCCCATGCGATTACGCAGCTCGAGTTCCTAAAAAAGGGAACTTCAGTTTCTCTCCTTTGGGATCAAGATGGGAGGCTTTTTATGCCAGCAAAGCTTCTGATCTTTAAACAATAGTGGCAAACAAAAGAAAGGGATTGTGTCCTTAGGACTCTTTAACTCCTGTGGACTCCATTATAATGTGATGTTTCTGTCTCTGAACAAAAACACTGCAACATTTTCCTTGAGACCATTTTACTAACTACATGTTGTTGTTTTTTTTGTTGTTGTTGTTTTTCTTTCCAAGCTGCAGTGCTCAGTGAGAGTGAAGTATGTCTAAGCCCTCTGTTCTTGCCAGAATTGAAGATTTGTAGCAAACATTGTTGCTGCATGGACATGCTACAACCTTATCACAACCCCTTCCAATGTTTCCTGTCTGTACATCTTATCTAAATTGCTCATGGATGTAGGCTGCTGTCATAAATTGTGGTTAAAAAAAAAAAAAAAAAGCCCACACATCAAAATGTCAAAGCCTTTCAGTGTGTTATTTGGTGGTGTTTGTGCTATCACATTTTCAACAGAGGATAGAGAGGATACACCTCTATATTTGGATCTTCAGGATGCTCTTATAAATGGTTTGATTACAGCACAAAGCACAATTTTACACTAGACCTATATAATGGAATGGAGAGGTGTCCAGAATAGATTGGGACATCAGAGAGATAACTGTCTGAATAGAGGCAGAATGAGCCATGACAGCGTGAATACTTAAAACCCATTAGGGACTATAAATGCTGGAGTTCTCTTCAACATTTGTGCTGAATTATGTGTTACAAATTTCAACTAATGCAATGCAGTACGTTTGTAATAAATAGTGAATCCATTTATTCAACACAAAAATAATTATAAAACAGATGGCTCTGGTCCTGGATACTGATCAAACAGAACTCCAGCCATATTAAAATACATAGCATAGTAACATCCATCCATATAGCTACTGTATATACTGATAATGTTTATGTCCAGCCTGATCTCACAGTGAAATTGGAAACAGTTGAAAAACTACTGAAAAAATTTCTCCCAAATTCCAAATGACAATATTTTTATTTGGGAGAAATGTTGTCAGTACTTTATAGAATAAAACAAAAATTTTAATTTTACTCAAACACATACCTATAAATAGTATATCCAGAGAAACTGATAATTTTGCAGTATTAACTTCCCACTTATAATGTCAGTAAAGTTTTTGCACCAAAATAGTTTAGTCATATATAATAATTTTCCACCCTGTCTCTGGCCCTCTGACTGAAACGCTCGGTTTTAAGCTGTATGGCCCTTTAAGGCTTCAGAGTTAATGTCCACTGTTGTGATTGGCTAACATCATGCAGCCCTTCCAATACAGCCATATTGGAAACTCAATCTGAAGAAAATTAACAAACTCCACACAACATTACAAAACTACATTTCAGGGTTAACACATAACATACGCCAAACAAATTTCAACTGAATGTATCAAACTGTTCACTCAAGCAGCACCATAAACTATCAAACAGTCATGACATTTGAAACATTCCTGAATGGAATTGGTTACTTACGATTTTGCATCCAATAGTCCAATTTTAACTGCTTTATCTTTAAATAACAGTTCCTTTGTAAAGCTTGAATCATATTGTAACTGGTTCACAAACAATCCACGCTAATATGAGCCGAAAACACATACAGTGGGTATTCATTCAGAATATGCTTTCTACCACAGTGATCACCGCGTGAATGAGTCATTAGCAGCTCATTAGAAGCTCTAAACCGCTAAGAGGCGCTATAACTCTATAATTTCAACAGGTCAGACATTTGTGCACAGACGTTATGAGTGAGCATCATTAGACCGCATATTCAAATATTTGTGACTTCCAAAAACTGTAAAGACTCTAAGCCTGTGCTTTCTTTTAATGTGCCGATAGGCTAGCCCATATTTTCTATTTTTAAACAAGATTATCAAATGGGAATTAATTAATTTATATGTATACCATTGTGTTATTGTGACGAGGAGGGCTGATCAGCAGGAGAGTGAGATAAAGGGGAGCCGGAGGCGCCAGTTCGAGAGAGACGCACATGGCCGCATTACATGTGTGTCTGTGTTTGTTTATGTTTGTTTTATGTTGAGTTTCTTATTAAACTTTATGTTTACTGTTCAGCCAGTTCCCGCCTCCTCCTTGCCCATCCTTTTATCTGTGACAGTGGTGTCGAAACCCAGGAGGGAGGAAGGATGCGATGTCGTGGAGTCCTTGCCACTGCCATTCGCCAGGGGAGCAGCCGCGGCCTTCTGCCTGGGGACGGAGGGGTCACTGCCGGCCGCCGAGAGCAGGAGGAATCGATGCCGTCTGCAGAAGAAGGGGAGGAATGGTTCGTCTGCCAGGGGCCGGAGGGCTCGTTGCCGTCTGCCGGGGGAGGAGCGAGCTGGCGTCTGCCAGAGGGCGGAGGAGCGGTTGAGGACTGGGCTACAGCGTGTCCGGGAGCCAGCGAGCAATTTCTTCTCTCTTTCTCTGTGTGTGTCTCTGCTTGCCCTTTCCCTCTCCCCTCAAAAGATGGGTGGGGGGGGTGGGGGGGGGGGGGAGTTGGTCAGACTGGTGGCACCCCGGCCTGAATCGGGCGGGGGAGTAGTGTGACTAGGAGGAGGGCATGGCCGGGCTG
The DNA here is from genome assembly GCF_019703515.2 of Myxocyprinus asiaticus. Lineage (NCBI taxonomy): Eukaryota > Metazoa > Chordata > Actinopteri > Cypriniformes > Catostomidae > Myxocyprinus > Myxocyprinus asiaticus. The sequence continues at coordinate 44,104,229 of NC_059345.1, forward strand.
TGATGATGTACTGCCGGCGCCGAATCAGCTGATCAGCAGGAGAGCGACATGAAGGGGAGCCACAGGCTCCAGTTAAAGAGAGAGAGAGAGACGCACATGGCCACGTTGCATGTGTGTCTGTGTTTGTTTATGTTTGTTTTATGTTGAGTTTCTTATTAAACTTTATGTTTACTGTTCAGCCGGTTCCCGCCTCCACCTTGCCCGTCCTTTTATCTGTTACAGTCATATGTTATATTCTCCTGGTAATAAAACTAAAGAAAAAGTGAACAGAACCATTATTTATGGGAGCAGAATACTTATCCAATGTAATATTATAAAATATTTGAAAAAGAATCACAATTTTCCATTACATTAATTAGGGTGGAAGTTAGTACTGTGACCACATTAACTGTATAATATTTGTCTCAATACATGTGTTTGAGTTTGAGGTGTGCCGGTGTCTGTACAACCAGTGTTCGGTTCTGCATTTGGTGTATTTTTCCCATTCTGTTTCTTGACTCCACTCTTAATATTTTCTTTATTACTATTTATAATAAATAAAAAAATAAAATAAAGGTAGTTTTACTATAGTAATATTGTAATAACCATGATTTTTTGGCAGAAAACATAGATTTGATGATATTAACAATGGTGTTACTATAGTATATGGTGATATATAGTAACCATGATTAATTTTGTGGTTACAATTATTTTACTACAAAATACCATGGTGATACTATGGTTATTTTATCTGTAGAGGATGTCAGGACAGATCCATGTTCCAGTCAGTTTAGTACATTATTTAGATCTTTAGAACCACTTTAACACTTTTTATCGAGACATATTTCTAGAAACTTTTTTCAACAGACATACGCTTCAAACACCCAGAGCTTCAGCGAGTTCCTCGACGGGGGGAGGAGGTGTTTAAATCTTTTGATTTAGCTGAAAAAGGTGCAGTGGGGACTCACATGTTGCCAGGCAAGAACATGATCGATTACATGAGATTACATTACATACATTGAAAAAATATATTTACACTAATAACAAAAAAACTCAGTAGAGCTTTATAAATTCTCGCAGTTTGTTTACATTCAAGTGCTGAAGGTAGCATCTAGTAATCGGCCCGAGCTCGGCAGCCTAGCAGTGCCTGCGGCTCAGACTCGGCATCGGCAGGTATGATCCGGGCCGAGTGATACCTGCAGCCGGTTGCCTCATATGTGTTTTTGTTACGCCATTAAAGCGCTGGGCCGATTCCAACTCAACATAACTGGGCCAGACCAGGCTACTTGACCTGGGCCACTTCTGGAAATGATTCGGCTTGGATTGATCTTTACTAGGCTGCATTATACTGTATGTCTATCATAAAATGAACATCATACACCTGTAATGTCGGAACATTTGTAAACCTCACATTTAATGTCGTGAATTCATGAAAACGTTAAATATGCCTATTATATCTAAAATATAAATGGTAACATTAGTGCTGTTGCTGGTGCTAATGCTTGTGCTCCTGATGAAATATAACAAAAACATTTCAGTTTTAACTTATTTGCATTTGATTTCTCATAGGCAGCATTTGTATTGACTGCACTGTATCTGTCTATCTATCTATTTATCTATCTATCTATCTATCTATCTATCTATCTATCTATCTGTCTGTCTGTGTGTGTGTGTGTGTGTGTGTGTGTGTATAATTGTATTATATTATATTACTTTCTATGTCATTAATAAGAATATAACACCTAACTCAAACTCAATCTGTCCCAACCTGCCCGCATGAAACTATAGTATATCAAGTCAAGTCATGTCAAGTGGCTTTTATTGTCATTTCAACCATATACAGCTAGTAAAGTACATAGTGAAACGAAACAACGTTCCTCCAGGACCATGGTGCTAGATAAAACAACATAAAAACAAACACAGAACTACGAAAGACTACACAGAACTAAATAAGACCTAAACATTACTACATAAAGTGCATGTGTGCAAACAGTGCAAGACGGTACAATAATTGCTAAATGTGCAAATTGCAAAGGGAGTCGGATGGTGTTCAGTTGTTTGTGTGTGTGTGTGTGTGTGTGTGTCAGTCCAGTCTAGTCTCTGAGTATTGAGGATTCTGATGGCTTGGGGGAAGAAACTGTTGCACAGTCTGGCCGTGACTGCTTCAGTACCTTTTGCCAGATGGCAGGAGGGTGAAGAGTTTGTGTGAGGGGTGCATGGGGTCATCCACAATGCTGATGGCTTTGCAGATGCAGTGTGTGGTGGAAATGTACATGATGGAGGGAAGAGAGACCCCGATGATCTTCTCAGCTGTCCTTACAATCCTCTGCAGGGTCTTGAGATCCGAAACGGTGCAATTTCCAAACCAGTCAGTGATGCAGCTGCTCAGGATGCTCTCGATAGTCCCTCTGTAGAATGTGGTGAGGATGGGTGGTGGGAGATGGGCTTTTCTCAGCCTTCACAGAAAGTAGACATGCTGCTGAGCTTTCTTGGTTATGTAGCTGGTGTTGAGGTACCAGGTGATGTTCTCCACCCGGTGAACACCAAGGAATTTGGTGCTCTTGATGATCTCCACAGAGGAGCTGTTGATGTTCAGTGGAGAGTGGTATATGCTTGTCAGCTTAAGTAATGTCACAGATGGAAGATCTTTGCCACAATGTAAATACCCAATTTATCAATGAAATTCATTATTGAGTATATTTCATTATTGATTTTATTGATTAGGGGAAGTGACCCAATTAAGCTCACCCAAATCTATATTTTCTACATTTAACACAGATATATGAATAGCTTAGCAATACACTGGGTATTAAAAGAAAGATTAAGCGTTCATCTAAACACCTATGTGATTGTTTTGTTCAGAAATGTACAAAATAAAATGCCTTATTTAATTGCAAATGTTAGTCAACATGAAATAAAAATGTATTTACTTATTGAATGTTGATTGTCTTATGAGCAATTCACTGCCCTCCCCCTAATTCCACCTCTAGAACATTCCATGCCTTTATTAATCTCCATGATTTTTTTTCCAGGCATACAAATCACATTTTAAAATTGATAATTGATTCTTCAACTAACTGTGTAGTAATTCATTATAAATGTATATTTTAAAACAATTTTATATATCTTACAGATTTGAAAAAAACATGTATTTGAAGACAACATGATTTTAGTAACAGGAACCATTTATTGACTGAATTGAGAGAATCTATTAATAATTTTGTGATGTGCACATGATTTTCATTAGGTGCTCTGTGGGTGGGAGCAGCTACATCTGCACCACTATTTTCCATGGCCTTGCATGTGTATAAATGATCATAATGGCTTGAACATTTCTCATGAACATTCATGTAAAAGCCCTAAGACCCACAACCAGCCTTTTTTTATCTTCATGGTTACCTTCATTATTTAACAAATTATGAATTAGTAGTGAAATATTTACTGAATTGTATTAATAAAATGTTAAATTGCCTCACCAATCACTACCTAATTGACAAATATAACTTGTCAGCGGTTGCATTTGCTAATAGTTCTACATACATATGCTGTTAATCGCAAGCTAATCGCAAGCTGCTAATCATCATCATTGTCCTCTATAAAACAATGAGGTGGTGCCCATTTATGCAGATCCTTCGATCTATCGCCACACTTTCTCCTGCTGAACTTTCTGACGATTTTGACTGTTGTTGGTCCAACGTCTTGTAAGTGCACCTTCCGCCCCTACAGATGAATTCTGCTGCCATAAGTGATTCCTCCCCTTCAGTTGTGTTGTCCCAATATGTTATGAAATTAATCATAGGTCACAGGTTTTATACCAGTCATTCTCAAATCATTCAACATTTTAATTATGTTTTTAGATTTCCCCTTGTTTTTCTTAAAAGTTATTAAATCCATCTGTATGGTTTTAGCTTTAACAGCAGAGAACACTTGTTTCTAGTTGGTTGGTAGGCACATCCGGTCAAAATTTAATTAGTTTTCTATTTTACTATTCTATCCTTTAATCTAGATGTTCCCTGAAGTTGCCGAAGTACGTTTTAAGGCCGTAACTTTAAATGTTTTTATCAATAACCAAAAAAAAAAAAAAGTGTACATTTTATGACAAATGACGTACAGTGATTTCCAAGCATGAGTTGGCAATGGCAATTATGTGGCAAAAAGTGCCTTCCGAGCCGGAATTCGTATGTCAACAATGTAACTTACAAGAAAAATGTTATCGCTCTGTGAGCTCAAGAGCATAAAAGGAAACAGAAAGTTAACTAAATGGCTTAAAAAAACATAAGTTAATGAATTCTAGAATTAAATGCAGAGTATGTAAAAAAATGATGAAATTGAAGAAGACACAAAACAAAGATGGATACCAATTGTAAATTAGCTAGACACCCTTAAGACACTGCTTTTTTGTCATGTTGGTAATTCCAATCTAAATGCTAGATGTTACTTTGGTGATTTTTAGGGTTTGTCAACGAGGAGCACACAATGAAAAAGTGATAAAATCATGCAGGGCAGGATCAATCTTTGAGAAGACCAAGACGAGTTTACAAAATTGGATGACTTTTATATACAGGTAGGTGTAATAACATATGTTTAATAACCTCTGTGTGCCTTTTTAAGTTAAAACATTAATGATCAGGATTTTTTTTCCCCCACACAAATATTTCACTATTACTGACAGATTCTGTCAAGGATTACGATTTCGGCAGGTCGACATGGTCCAGGATGGCATTGCTGGAAGCTCCGACACCCTTACTAAAATGACCCATAAACACAGACTAGTCTGCAGGAAAGCCTTGAAGATGTGTAGAAGGAAGACAGGACAACATATAGGTGGAAGAACAGAATTTATAGTGATAGATGAAAACAACTTCCGGCATAAAAGGAAGGTAGGACATCCTTCTTTGAATTATTTTTAAAGTGAAAACAGGTGAAGTGGGACAACTTAATTATCTATCACATGTGTGTATTCAGAATAAACCCATCCCGTTTTTCAAAGCCATCGCAACTTAAGTAGTACTTGAAAATCATCGTAGATTTACGAGTACTCTGGAGTAATCATAGAGCGCTAAGAGCATGGTAAGGAGACAGATTTATGCAGTAACCTGCAGGCCAATTGTGAAATTACACTAAATTCACTTAATGTAATACAGTCAATGTTGTGGTGCTTACACTTTATGCAGTATACAATGACACTTAATATCAGGATACTTTTAGGCTATGTTTTATTTTTATTTAAATCAACAATTAAAAGTAATAAGAAATGCATAAAATAGATAAATTCATGAATAGATAAATTAAATTGTAAATAAATAATGTAGCCCACAGTGATTTGAGTGTGGCATGATTGATGCAGACAACTGTATAGATTAAATTCACTGTTATCACGCGAGAAGACCTACATTTGTGCGGCTTTCACCTCCCTGTTTTACATTCTGCAATGCTGGCATCATGGTGAACCTCATCAATATATACTTGTCATTTGCAGGATGATTCACAGAACCTCAGTGCAACCGCTGTCTTTAGCATATGTCTTCATTGACCCTGGAAGCAATTGCACCTCGACCCACAGCACATCTGATAAACGAAGCAGTGATTGTGTAAAAGTAATAGATCTTTCTTCACAAATTGAGCACAAAAATTATTTTTAATATGTAGTTCATAGCAGTGTTGTAGTCAAGTCACTAGATCACTAGATCAAGTCACTAGATCTTGAGTCCAAGTCGAGTCCTCACTGCTCAAATCCGAATCCAAGTCCAAGTCACCGACTTGTGTCCGAGTCGAATCCAAGTCGATTCGCCAATAACTGCATACAAGTCCGAGTTACGAGTCCTTGTCTATGTCATAAAATAAGCGAAAAAATCACAGTTCTGTTGCCATTTTAAGTTTATTGGCACGCGCGCGCACACACACACATATTCAGCCTTTCAGTGTATTCTACAAGAAACCAATCTCTGTAGTTTTTTTTTCCTTTCTTAATGTTACTTGAATGTTTGATATTGCTTTTAGAATACAGTTTTCTTCATTTGTTTCTTTGTTCTTATTTTAGTACTAACTGTTTCTTTGTCTTGAATAATTACTTGAGAACTTAAAATTCTATCTATCTATCTATCTATCTATCTATCTATCTATCTATCTATCTATCTATCTATCACAATGTTGTATATAAGCCTATACAATAATCAAGGAAATAAAAAATTAGATGTCAGAAAAATAACTTTCCACTGTAAACAACAGTGCCTTCTTGCCATTTGTTTGAAGTTTATTTATTTTATTTTTCTCAAGTATTGTCCTCTGGTGTTATATGTTCAAAATTCATTATAATTCAGGCGTTGGAGCAATTCACATGATTTTTCATTGATGGATGGATGTTTGTCCTTTTAACAATGGGATTACTTAACTGTTTTAGCCTACATTTGTGATAAACTCGCATTACACGAGCCAGTCTCCATCTCTGTGTAAATCTGCACCTGTCATAAACGCATGAACACACATCAACATCATCTTATGTTCCTGTTATAATTATAACTCATAATAATGATTTATGATTTTGTTCCACATATTTTAGAATTTTCTACATATATGCCAACACATAGATCCTGAAAAATCCTTTATGCGTTCTAGGCAAACTTGTGCAGGCAAGTTTTCTACTGAGGTGAAAGTTTTGAGAGGACTTGAGTCACAATGTGTTTTGTTAACAATTTCTGTCATTTGATTTGCTCATGTCTCTTACATCGCCAGTGAGCATCAGAATATAATTCTTACAGTACAACTTTAACCATGTATTATGCACCACTGACCAAATGGCGAGTTGATTACTCAAACTCTGGTATTGTCGCTCGCTATACCACGTCTACAGAGGCAGAATATTTGGATGAATAAACAGGCAGAGTTGTTTTGCGTTATAATAGATTTGCGAGTACACATGACATGTTTTGAGTGGCACACGCACCCTCTGAAAGAGAGTAGGGAGATTTGAGTGTGTGCGTCCAGTTTTGAGTGAAAGCAAAGGAAATCTGCATGCGAGCACAGAGATTCGCGCTCACGCAACCGGTACACGGCATGACATGTGATCTCAAGCCATCAAAGGGCAGAACGTAAAAGTTAACGGTTGTAACGAGTCCTCTCCTCCAAGTCAGAATGCTCCCAATGCTCGAGTCCAAGTTCGAGTCATTAGTGTTCAAGTCACGAGTCATCAATATCGACGAGTCACGATTCATCAATATCGCGACTTGAGTCAGACTCAAGTCCAAGTCCTGGACTCAAGTACCACAACACTGGTTCATAGTTTGAGAATTTATATTGAGAATAACTGTAGACATTTCCCAGTGAGGTAAATTATAAGCAGTTATAAAGTTAAGCATAAATATAATGAAGTTACAACAACGAGCAAGACTACACGGTTACATTTTAGCACTTCACAGAAGGACAGCAAGTCTCTTAAGTAGTACTTACGCACGTTCATGTTAAGTGCAGCTTTGGGAAAAAAACTTAAAAATAACGAGCATTCGTAAAAGTGCTCATGTAAAATGCTCTTAACAACTAAGATCAATCGTTATAGGGAAACGCAGCCTTGAAGAGGTTTATTTTGTGATAACCAGTCTGTGCATTATCCCGCTTATTACACGGTTACTAACCAAATAAATAAATACATGGAGAAAAAGTTATTTTATTATTTTACATGTATAGTATCTTAAAGCTTCCACTTAGAAAAAATAGTCCATTATAAAGTACAAAACAATCATCCTAGCAACAAGACGAACACCGCAGCACTTTTTTTTTTTTTTTTTTTTTTTTCAATCTATCAATCAATCATTTGGCCTAAAAAATTATTATTATTTTTTTTAAATCGAGAATAAAGTCATAACATTACAACAATTAATTCAGAACGTTTTGAGAATAATCTCATAATAGGTAATTTACTAGAATAAAGCTGAAGTTTGGGGATTATATCGTAGCATTACGAGAATACAGTAAGAGAATCCTACGTATCCTAGTGAGTGTTCAATAACTATGATAACAGGACATAAATCACAGGAAAAAATAAAAAGAAAAAAGCAAGTTATTGAAATTGTTTTTGTAGTATGGACAAGGAAGAGCTGGAAAGACATGGAAGAGAAAGAAGTGGGTCTTTGGCATGCTGGCCATAAGGGAACAAAGAAGACGGCTAATTTTGCCGCTTGTTGAACGCCGCTCCAGGAAACACCTGATTCCTATCATTAGAAGACATGTTCGCCAAGGGTCAACAATTTTAAGTGATGAGTGGAGACCCTACAGAGCTCTGTCGAGACTTGGTTACACTCACTACTCAGTAAACCACAGCAGATGGTTTGTTGATTTAAACCATGGAGGGCACACACAAAATATTGAAAGGGCTTGGTTAAGCTACAAAAGCCATATTTGGCGATTGAGAAGAAATAGGACAGAGAAGCTTTTGAAAGACCATTTGTCTTTTATTGAGTGGAGTTACTGGCTGGGGTACAAGCACAAAGTCTGTCCTCTAGGACATGTTCTGAAAGATATTAGAAGGCATTATAGCATTTAAAGATACTAGAAGGCAATAAAGTGTTTATTCTAGTTCAGGCATCACAGTGTTCTAAAACGTTTATGTTTTGATGTTTATTTGAAGCTGTTTGATGAAATGAAAATGGAACCAGACACTTGATTAATAATTATTAACAATTATAAAATGAATAAATATTTATAAAAATTCTGACTAGTAACTGTTGGAGTTCCATGCCTCATGTTTAAAGTTGGCCATCATATGTGGCTCAGTAGCTACATACATTCGTTCTGTGTAGAGAGAGTGTCAAAACACATTGCTCTTCATGACATTGTGCTGATTTTTTTTCAGTCATGATGAATAAATATTATGTGTGTTGGATGCTTCATTCAGGAGCAGGTTTGGTTGTTAGCAATAAGTATTAATTATCAAAGATAATTATTAATTATTAAAATCAATAAGACATTGATTAGAATCAACATTAAATTTTTAATCCTTTAAATCAACAATAAAAGTTAACCATCAATTATCAAATCAATTATCATCATCAAAGATAATTATTAATCAAATCAATAGAACATTGATTAGAATTAACATTAGCTTATCGATCCTTCAAATCAACAATCATCAAAGATAATTATCAATTATCAAAATCAATAGAATATTAATAAGGATTAATATCGCCGGGGAACCACCCTGGAATCAGGGACTAATAACCAGACAGTATAGCAGTCTCACTATAGGATTGTTATCTTTGGAAGTAGACGTCCAGAGAACATCGACATTCAAAGGAAAACTAGTGATGGGAAGATCGGATCATTTTACTGACTTGGATCTTGAGTCTCGTTCAGCAAAATGATCTAATCTTTATTCAAGTCATTTTGTTCATTTGAGCAGAATTAAATTACAATTTTCAAAAGCCAAATCCCTCCCAACACGTCTACTTACGCAAACTTTGATTATAGTCCCAATAAGGAAAAAATTATAATGCAGCCAAGGACAAATTATGAGAAACAGAAAGATTAGGTCACCTCTGGATTGAATCTTCTTTTCCGAGTCATTCGTTCGTCACGTGACAGCCGTATACGCTCGTATACGGCTGTCACGTGACAAGAACGAACAACTCGGACCAGATGACTCGAGAGGTGAACTAATAATTTCTGTTTCCTGTGTGAGCAATGCATAGCGTATACGGCTGTCACATGACAAAAGAACGAATGACCAAAAGATTTGAAAGGTGAACTAATCATTTCTGTTTCCTGTACAGCGCCAATGCGGTTTTCACATAATAAACGAACGGAGGTTGCACAATGCGCATGCGTGGCCAACACAAAATGAATGAATCACTTTCTGAGACTACTCGTTCTTCTGAGTCACATAAAAGATCCGTTCAAAATGAACGAATCGTTCATGAATGACCCATCACTAAGGAAAACAATGAAGGCTTGAATCTGAGCACTGACACCCCCTGCCAGCCCTTGACACAGGTGCATGCAGAACAATACCAAAACACTTCTCTTTAAAGTATAGCTAAGTTTATTAATGCAGTAGTATCAATTAAGAATCAATACAATGTAGTCAATAAACTTCCGACTTCCAACTACAAACTAAACATTAACATGATTAGATATGTTAACAAATAAGCCTATAATACATGAGAGGAAGGTATGTGTGTGTGTGTAAGGGGTGTAATGCACAAAATGACGGATGTGGCTCTCATGGAGAGTATGTCACACGAATGTGGGCAGAGAGACTGGTTAATGGCGTCTGCCCGTTTAACGTGTGTCTCCGCTGGTACGATAACTTAGGGAAAAAGCTGAGCTTTATCGCCAAGTTATCTACTCGCCAAATGTGTGTGCAGGTATGTTTGTGAGGGGTCGTGTGTGTGTGTGTGTGTGTGCGGTTAGTATGAGAGAGAGAGAATAGAGTGACGCACCGAAGCCGGCTTTAGCAATCGTGGGAGAGAAGGCAACTGTTAGTTTATCACTCAGACACGGTGAACAGCTTATAATCCATCCGCCGCGGTCGTTGGTTCTTTAATGGATAAATTCAGTGTGCCGGTCTCACCCGCGATGGCGGAAACTGCACAAACAGTCCAATGAAGTTGGACAACAACACAGCAAATCTCATTCATGGTAACAGTACATTCAGTAATACCTTGAGTATTATTAGTAGCAATGAGCGGTACTGTATATTACTGTACAAGAAATAACCTTGATACACAAGAATAACACACTATAATAATCTATCTCTGCCCAGACATAAACCTCTTACTTGAGGCGTGTGAGGATGTGGGTAGAATGTGTGTTTGTCCGTCGTTTGACTCCGACTCGGTTCCTCGAATCTTGGGTGATGACGGGAGGCCGTTTCCTCGCTCTGTCGGCGGGCGGTATGGCAGCTGATTCTTGGCAGGTCGGCAGAGAAAACAGCGACGTCAACTCAGTTGAAGAAGGAAAAAGGGTGCAGGGATAACTGTGAAGATGCGGATTGCTCGGCAGTTTCGTTCGGCTCCGTTAGCATGCTCGGTGGTACATGGACAAATCTCAACTTGTCCAACGAGATGGAGATCATATGGCCAAATTTCAGGTATGTACATTACTTCTGGGAGCAGCAGGGCTGCATCTAGACTAGACACATACTGTTGCTGGAAGCAATGCCCAGAAAGATCTCTGAGGTTTTTATACTCTCGATGACATCATAATTGAGGGATGCGTTCTGTAGTGTGTTTCATCCAATAGGAGTTGAGAGTTCGATCCTTCAGGATTTCACATGTAGGTGTAAAGTGAGCAAGGCTTCATGGGATCTGTAGTCTGTTTTGGACTCCCTTTGTTTGATTTTGGTGCGGTTGTTGTTATCAGGCTTTGAGTGTTCGTGTAGGCTGCAGTCAGGCTTTATGACTGTGTGTAGGTCTGCCATTGTCTCTTATCTGAGTACCTGAGGCCCAACAATGTGCAACCAAACACTGAAGTCATTGTAAGCTTTTGAGGTTTTTATATGGCTTTGGATAGTAATTCCTTCTGAAGGATTTGGTAACTCTTTAGTCATTATTGCTGGGTTACCATCTTAAAGAGACAAAAAGCGCTTTAACTTTACAATAGAGTGACATGAGCGGTTAGCTTAGCTTAGCTTAGTTTACTTTAGTCAAAGTCTCTGGTTTAGTTTAGCGACTCGTTTCTTTACTACTTTACCTACAACATATAAACGATACAGTTTTCATGTTTAATCTATGAATTGTTGAAAGTGGTGTGTTTTGAGAACTCTACGCTGCACTGAATCTAACTTTGAGAAACACATCAATGAGGAGGAAGATAATGATGACGACGACGATGGAGCGTATAAAAAAAAAAAAAAACCCCGTCAGGTTTGTTTATATTTATATATTTTTGTTTCTGCCATCTGTATCGCAGTCATTCTTCTTATTTCATCAATGCTTTTGTTTATTGTTTTTTAAAATAACCTCAAATTCTCTGACTGAACTCGCAGAGAGAGAGAGAGAGAGAGAGAGAGAGAGAGAGAGAGAGAGAGAGAGAGAGAGAAAAAAAGCATCCAGTCAAATCAACAAGTTGTAAATGTGTATGTACATGTAAGTTAAAGGCAGTAAATGTCATCATGTCTTAATCATGTAAATACCATGTTTTAAACAATGTTTTTTTTTTTTTTTTTTTAGGCAATAAAAGGCTTGTATTAGAAAAAAAAAAAAATCCTGATATAACCTTAAATTTAACAGATTAAAAAGCTTTTTTCAGTAGTTCCAGTATATTCTTATCAAAAATAATGTCAGTCAAATTAGTATGTTTCAGTATAGGAGTGATCCTCTACAATAGCTCTGATCTGCTTACAAGAATTGTAACTGACTCGACTATAACACTATCAGTACCACATTTTGTCACTTTATTCTTTTGCTTTCCACTCTACATGTAGAGACATAAATTACTGCTACTATTTCTCTTAACATGCTACAAACTGATAAAGACAACAGGTTCATGACATGGCTGATGTTGTGAGCTTGTTTTTATATTCAATAATCAAGCAATCATTGCTGAAGACCCTGAAGAAATGGCAGATGTTAATCTTCAGACACCTGTGAAAACCAAACACTGCTTTTCTTCAAACTCTGAAGAAATAAAACTTCATCCTCAGTCTACTTTGAATTAGTAAGTTGTGAACATGTAAATGTAAGTTATAGGCAGTAAACGTCAGCATGACTTTACCATATAAATACCATGTTTTATACCATTTTTCTTTTTCTCCAGGAAGTGTAATTTGACATAATCTGGGGAATCCCAACAGATGAGTCTGTGTAGCAGATCATGGGGAGGATTTTGCTGCTCCTTGGCTAAAGATGAACTGGCCAGAAAGATTTTTGTACTCTGTAAGTTAATGCACTGTACATTTACATTTTTGTGTAGTATATGAGACAGCAGTTAGTTTAACACTAGTTTACTTACATTTATTCATTTATCAGACGTTTTTATCCAAGGTGACTTACAAATGAGGAATACAGCAACAGCAATTTGTCCTAAGGCAATAACATGAGCTGCAATAAAACGTTTCAAATTGCTCAGAGAAGTACAAGTAAAGAAGGTGAGAGACTGTGGTGAAAGGATGAACTGAGAATGGATAAATGTTTACTTGGATATATGTTGAATGTGTATTTTTGCTGCTAAAACAAGCCTTGTTTTATTGTATGATAAGGGGAAAAGTGTATATACTAGTTTTACTTGATGTTACACATATTTCAACTTATGCTGGATACAGCCACTTATTGTTAAATCATTGGACTATGCATTGTGAACAGTCTATCAAACAACATCGAGGTGTTGGCAACACTTGAAAAATGAGCTTACCTTTAAATATATTTGATTGAATTAAGTTTGCATTCAGTTAGACCATGTTGCTCTTATTAAATTTCCTGTACTTTATTTACAGGTGCAGTAAAGGAAAAACTCACAAAACCAAGAAATCATGGGATGAAGATGTGGAAAGACATGTTGCACAAAGATCATAAAAAGCTCCCTATAGAGGTGGAAGAAAATGAGCAATGCCCAGTCATTTACTTAATTATTCCTGATCAGTTTAATTCAAACAAATTATTTAAGTTACATTTTCTCAGTATTAAGAGAATAATATATACAAAAGACAACTGCTTTGTTTTTACCAAACTGTATTGTTTGAAACGTTCATTTAGTTTAGACCTACTACATTTAAGTTCATACTCCTCATTAAGTTTAAATACTTCACATATCTTCTGTACTTTAAGATTAATCAATTCACTGAATTGAGTTAGTTACTACTCAACTTAGAGACTACTTAAAACAATGCGAGTTGAAAAATTGTCTCATGTATATGGGCCTAATTGCTGTTTGTAACTTCATGCACATGTAAACACACTTATGTTTGTAAAATGTTGTCAATACATGTTCAAGCATTCAAGTGAGATCTTGTTCATTTATTATGAGATGGTTATAGATTTGTAAAAAATATATATATAAACAATTAAAATGCAAGAGAACTTTTAGGCTGAATATCAACTTTAAAAGGTAACATTTATTAACGTACATACAATATAGTTACATAACTTGGGCCAGCTCTGGCGCTCTGCCACTTATAGAGTGTAAACAGGCATCCGGCACGTGTATAGAAGACAGAAGTGGGCCAAAGGGATAGGCTCCGGCAGTTGAGATTCTAAACGGAACTGATGGTGCATTTTGCTACCTGGGTGATTTTTATAATGTCGCATAATATTTGGGAGCAGCGTTTTGATGAGAAAAGGATGTTGAGATTTCATACAATGTCATAATCTGACAAGACCATCATATCATGAAGCACAAGTTAACATAGCATTAACGTTGCTTGATAATGTGCACCATTTCACACTGAAAAAAAAAAAAATAATAATATTTGAACATAAAGATGCTCTCTACTGTTGTTGCTGTATAATAGCTCAAACAGCGCTATGTTAAGTTTAGTAAGTATGTTAAGCTGGTCATTTTGTTTTTGAATCAGATTGAATCTCCTGCCTCGGTAAGTTTTGTTTTGCGTCATTCTGCCATTCGATTTAATTATACCACTTACTTTCATCTGTACAAGGATGCCAAAATTATGTAGTAAGTTTAATCAGAACTCAGCCCCAGTTAATCCATAAAACCGGAGAATAAACGTAGAGGGAACCCCCACTATCACAGCGTGGCGGCAGGTGTGATGAAAATAAAACACACCAGCAACTGTAGAACATTTGGAAATAAAGTGGAGCAAGGACAACAAATCTTTGAGACGTCATGTACGTCATTTACACGCGTCGTGGAGCTAATTGTCCCGGTTCACTTGGCTGCAGCGTGCGCAACACAATGTGACAAAAAGCAATAATGTTCCACACTATTGTGACCTACACTCACACTATTGTAAGCTACTGTACAATGTAATTAAATTGAATAATAAACTTTATCATGTAATCATGAAAGCTGCTGCCCTATGCGACAATCAGTCATGATTTTACCTTTAAAACAAAGTTGTGGCGACAAACAAGTTAAATACCATGTAAACAATATATACAGTATAATAAGAAATTATCAACAATAATCTTACAGGTCACAGTGTCAGTAACAGCCACAGTGCAAAATGGATTTTGTGAATCTGCTAGAGGTAGATTACTTTCTACATATCCAAACAGACAATAAGATAAGTAAAGCTGGTCTCGAACCTGCAATTAACAAGAAAAGATAGTATCAACTGACAGGCGCACACACCCCTGAGCTATCAGTCCATATGTTATTTTTAAAGAATTTCAGTTAACTACTCTACACCAACAGTTGTAAATTGAATATTAAAAACAAAATAAGCACACACACACACACACACACACACACACACACACACATATATATATATACACATACATACATTATATATCACACACACACACACATAGTTTAAGTCTTTGGTTCTTTTAATTGTGATGATTTTGGCTCACATTTAACAAAAACCCACCAATTCACTATCTCAACAAATTAGAATATATCATAAAACCAATAAAAAAAACATTTTTAGTGAATTGTTGGCCTTCTGGAAAGTATGTTCATTTACTGTATATGTACTCAATACTTGGTAGGGGCTCCTTTTGCTTTAATTACTGCCTCAATTCGGCGTGGCATCGAGGTGATCAGTTTGTGGCACTGCTGAGGTGGTATGGAAACCCAGGTTTCTTTGACAGTGGCCTTCAGCTCATCTGCATTTTTTGGTCTCTTGTTTCTCATTTTCCTCTTGACAATACCCCATAGATTCTCTATGGGGTTCAGGTCTGGTGAGTTTGCTGGCCAGTCAAGCACACCAACACCATGGTCATTTAACCAACTTTTGGTGCTTTTGGCAGTGTGGGCAGGTGCCAAATCCTGCTGGAAAATGAAATCAGCATCTTTAAAAAGCTGGTCAGCAGAAGGAAGCATGAAGTGCTCCAAAATTTCTTGGTAAACGGGTGCAGTGACTTTGGTTTTCAAAAAACACAATGGACCAACACCAGCAGATGACATTGCACCCCAAATCATCACAGACTGTGGAAACTTAACACTGGACTTCAAGCAACTTGGGCTATGAGCTTCTCCACCCTTCCTCCAGACTCTAGGACCTTAGTTTCCAAATGAAATACAAAACTTGCTCTCATCTGAAAAGAGGACTTTGGACCACTGGGCAACAGTCCAGTTCTTCTTCACCTTAGCCTAGGTAAGACGCCTCTGACATTGTCTGTGGTTCAGGAGTGGCTTAACAAGAGGAATACGACAATTGTAGCCAAGTTCCTTGACACATCTATGTGTGGTGGCTCTTGATGCCTTGACCCCAGCCTCAGTCCATTCCTTGCGAAGTTCACCCAAATTCTTGAATCGATTTTGCTTGACAATCCTCATAAGCCTGCTGTTCTCTCAGTTGGTTGTGCATCTTATATATATATATACATACATACATACATACATACACTACCTGTAACAATGTTGCTGGCACTGGCAATGACAAAGACGATGATGAAAGTGTAAAGAACCCAAGTACAAATTTATTCCAACGTGTGATCTAAAAACCCCTAATGACAAACATGAACTTGAACTCACAACCAAAGTTACAAACAACAATACCTGACAATGGGACATGGAAAACATGAGGGATAAATACATGACATGGGAGAACACACGACAAAGGTAACCATTAAACACAAAGGACTCTAAACAAGATAACAAGACAATTAACCAATGAAAACAAGACACATGAACATGGCAGGGAAACATGAAATCACATGACAAGGGAACCACATGACATGAAACAGGAACTAGAATTACAAAATAAAAGACATGAAAAACATGAACCAACAAAATACACAACACTACCGGTCAAAACTTTTGAAACACGACTGAAATGTTTCTCGTAATCTTAAAAATCTTTTGATCTGAAGGCGTATGCTTAAATGTTTGAAATTAGTTTTGTAGACAAAAATATAATTGTGCCACCATATTCAATTATTTCATTACAAAACTAAAAATGTAATTAAAACATTTTTTTTTTTTAAATTGATGACTTGGACCAAATAATAAATAAAAGCCAATAAGTGCTCAACATAGATGGGAACTCCTTCAATACTGTTTAAAAAGCATCCCAGGGTGATACCTCAAGAAGTTGGTTGAGAAAATGTCAAGAGTACATGTCTGCAAATTCTAGGCAAAGGGTGAGTACTTTGAAGATGCTAAAATATAACACAGTTTTGATTTATTTTGGATTTTGTTTAGTCACAACATAATTCCCATAGTTCAGTTTATGTTATTCCATAGTTTTGATGACTTTACTATTATTCTAAAATGTGAAAAACAAAAAAAACAAAAAAACAAACAAACAAAAAAAAAAAAAAAAAATTATAATAAAGAATGAGTAAGTGTTTCAAAACTTTTGACCGGTAGTGTGTATATATATATATAACTTTACTGTTGTACATGAAACTGGTGTTGAGCGGGTAGAATTCAATGAAGCTGTCAGCTGAGGACATGTGAGGTGTCTATTTCTCAAACTAGAGACTCTGATGTAAAGAAAACAGTAAAGAGAAGACTCAGGGGTGCAGGCCTTGTGGGACGAATTGCAAAGAAAAAGCCACTTTTGAAACAGAAAAGAACAAAAAGAAAAGGTTAGAGTGGGCAAAGAAACAGACATTGGACAACAGATAATTGGAAAAGAGTGTTATGGATCTTAACCCCATTGAGCTTTTGTGGGATCAGCTAGACTGTAAGGTGCGTGAGAAGTGCCTGACAAGACAGCCACACAAGACAGCGAGTGTCTGGACAAACTTACAGCTTGAATGCCATGGATCTGCAAAGCTGTCATTGCTGCACGTGGAGGATTTTTTGATGAGTCTGTACACTGCCAATAGTCTTACTAGCCAGATAACTATCTGTCTAGCTCTCTTAGTTTGATCTATATTAGTATTTGGTTCTCTTGGCTAGTATTTGGTTATCTAGGTTACCAAGTTACACTTACGTAGCTACTAGCTTGGCCATGTTAGCTACCACTTTTATCTGAAATTATATTAATATAATCTCTACCATGTGTAAAATTACACTGTAAAACGTAATAGTGTAGTTTTGGGGGAACTTAGTTTGACTTCTGTCTATGCCAAAGGATATTCTGAGAGATCAGTTTATTAAAATAAATGTGACCAGATTACAGTCTACCATGGATCTGCAACAACTGAATCTTCTTCTTTTTTGTTATTATTACATGAAATATTATTTTCTTTAATAAACATGCTATTTTGTCCACCTTTTTTAATGTGTCCTCTCCCATTTTTTCATCAGCCTTGTGTATTATAAATATTATGAATATTATAAATATTGCCTAATTTAACATATTCTATTCTTGATAATAAATTAGAAAAGCTGTTTATGTTTGCATTTCAAAGCTGTGGGATATCTTGAAATGTACAGTATTCTGTTTTTATTAAATTTATGCATTCTACCACAACCTTTATGGCAAAAATTATTGAGAAGAAATGGAAGAATAGGAAAAGAGGCTAATTATGTCTCGTCATAGTTTGGGGCAAATTAAATGTACAGTATATTGAACATCAATTGTTCGAGACTGCAAAAAGTAAAAAATAAAATAGAAAGACCTCCTTAGCATTGCATGATCCGAGGCAACTATACATTACAGTAAATTAATCCTTACAATATTCCTGGTATGTCTATAATCCATGGGGTAAATATATTTTGTAATGGTAACTGCATACAGTATATAAAGTGTGTACTAAACTTGGAGCATTGTGCCTGTTGGCTCTTCTGCAATATTCACATTGAGATGTTCATGGTTGCTGTAGCTACCTCAACTGTCCATTCACAGAGTGTTTGTAAGCAGCTCCTAATAGCCAATCCTGATGTATGAAGCGGGACTTGTCGGAATATGGGTGTAAAAGCAAGCGAGCAGTCTAAAGTTCAGAGTGCATGCAGAGCACATACGAGAAGAGAGTTCTTGCACACAAATAAAATTCATTAATCTTTGCAAGAAGAAACATTGCTTTACAAAACTGAGTTCAAGCGTGTGCAAAATAACTTTTTGTGTGCTCAAAATATCATCTTGCACATGCAGAACTTTTTTGTGCACTCAATGTCATCTTGCACGTACAAAATTCTTTTTTTGCAATCAAAATATCAACTTGCGCGCTCATAATATCATCTTGCATGCACAGAACATTTTTGTGTGCTCAAAAATCATTTTGCACACTCAAAATAAAATTTTGCGTGCGCAGAATTTTGGCACATATCACTCCATACATTCTGTCTGCTTACCCACTGTAGGATTCAACAAGGCTAAAGGCACACCAGGGGTAAAAGGCTCCCTCATTTGGGGTTAAAGGCCCCTGGGGGGTTACAGCGATATAGTGTACATACCGGGGTAATAGTTATAGGGAACAATTTGTCAACTAATGCAAATGCTTTTGAGACAACAAGATGCTTTGAGTTACAAATTAAGATAATGCTTATTCAAAATAACTACTTCAGAAAAGGGTGCACGATTTCCTGTTAATTTTAAACACATTTGCCATTTTGTTACATCTCAAGTATTCTATAAACAAATGAATCTCTACTGTGATTGGATTAGTCAATGTGAGCCACCTTTGAACATTTATCATAAATATATTCCCTCCACTTAAGAAAAAAAAGAAAGTGTTTAATAGGGGCCTTTAGCCCTTGCAACAGGGGGGCTTATTTAGCCCAAATGCTATCCTTTAACTTATTGGACAGTTATTGATTTATATATAATCATCTTGAACAAAATTGAAAATGACAAATAAGTATAATAAATTTGATAATTTCCAGGATATTCATTAGCTACTTAAATTTACAAGATTAAATATATGATCAAATTTCCTCAAAATCAACCTTTAGACATTACACGCAATGATCTCATGGAAGAGGAAAAATTTGCAGTTCATAGTGACAAACAGGTATTTAGGAAAGTGCTGTGGTAGTTTTTGATGCTATTTAGTGTTTTGGGAGAAAATCAAATCAAAGGAGCCTTTTACCCCAAGGAGGGGTGGGGGGTGAAGGTGCTGGATGGCAGAGGCAGGCTAAATAAATACACATAAATAAATATATAATACATAATTATTAATAAAAATAACGTGACATTCATGTTTCTTTTTATTTATTTTTATTATTATTACAAATTTTATTACATAAACAGAAACACTGCACAGCAGTTAAACACTGTGTTGCGTGTATTGTAGCACTGTGGAACATGTAACAAAAACACATGTATTTCATGTACTTAACATTGTACATTAACATTACATTGTGTGTTTACAGTATGTGTTGCATGAGTATGGCTTAGTGTTTCTTACATGCAGATTTGTAATTTTAAGTTGCGGACTTTGCTGCTCTAAATACCCCCCTGGAGGGAGTGTACTTGTATGCAGGGTTTGTATAGCTGATTTTGCAGCACAAGAGAGCACAAAGTGTACTATTATTCATGCTCATTCGTTTTTCTGTTACAATCTTTCTGACCATGCTGAAAGTCCTCACTGAGGAGGCATTGCCATGAGGAATGCAAAGTAGTGCCTTCATCAGACTAGCCAGCTGACTGAACCTGGTCTCAGTCTCACTTTTCCCTACAAGGCCCCAGAATCTGTCCACTCTCTCTTCCTGGGTTAACTCCTTGCTGTCTGTGATCTGGTAGTCTGTGAACTCCTCTCTCAGTTTATCTGGATCAAGCCTCAGTTGTGGAAACATGCGACCTAGCCTTATCACTATGTGGTATGAACAGATTTCCAACACATTATCAGTCATACTTATCAGTTAGGTTAAATACTTAATACTTAAATGTATGGAGCTGGTATTCTTACAATAATAAGATCATTTGAGGGGGTAGGTAAATCACAAAATAACTAGGTCAACCTGTTTCAGGAGAGATGTCCAGGCGAGAGGCTGTGTCCAACACCTTCAGATCACTGAGCAGCTGTGAGTCTAAGGGAAAGACCTTCAGCATCTTCCCAATGACTTCCACATAGAAAGCTCTCACTGTCCTAAGAGCACAATTATGACAGAATCACATATTAACCAGGAATCATGAAGAAAGACAAATGAAGCATGCAGGTATCATTATTACTGAAGTTATAACTTACCGATATATTTTTGTCATTAACATGGAGGAGAGTTCTTCATTTTCAAGGAATGCTCTGGCTCCCCAATGAAGAGATCCTCATTCGCCAGCTGGTGTTTGTGTCCATATGATACTTCATTAATTGGAATATCCACAATTAATCTAGCTGGAACAATGTAGCCCAAGTATCTCTTGACCAGTCTTGTCATCTCACTGTGTAGCTTATGGATCATCACTCCCTCTGCCTATTGGGCAAACATGGGTAAACTTAAATAAAACAGACATTTACTTTTTATGTATATATAATGCAAGGTCTTCACCATTCATTCTACCTACCTGGAAGGCAGTGTTAAACGCAACCAATAGCTTAAGAGTGGCACTCAGAAACAAAAAATAGAACTTGATCTCAGGATCATTGAAGTAGCCTGCCAGGTTCCTGATTTTAGCACTCCTCTCATTCTCATGACTATTAAAGTAAGCCTGCAGAGCAGCCCATTGATTCAGCACTCTTTGTATGCACGTGTGGAGGCTGAGCCATCGTGTTCTGCAGTATCTGAGCATATTCAGGTTGTCTGTGTATTCCACAAACTCTTTATACACCTCACATTTCTTGGCACTACAGGAAACACAAACAGCAAAAAATAAGGACAAGAAGAATTACATAAATAGTGGATAAACTAAGTCATTATACCCTATGTAAATTTACCAAGAACAGACTAACAGACAAACTTTTCTTCTTTTATACTGACCTTAGGTGGAAGTGGCTATACACACCAACCAGTAAATCCTCCATTGGGGCCTTGATGGCCTTCATGCCACAGCCTGTGGCAAGTTGGGCAAGGTGGCATATGCAACCCACATCCTGAACATAAGGTTGACTAGCTCTTAGTTTGGTGATGATTGAATGGTGCTTTCCTTTCATTACACTGCAGTTGTCAGAGTTGAAGGCCACCAGGTTATCCCATGGGATTCCTCTATTTTTGTCATAATCAGACAGATACATTTTTTGTAAACATTCATGCTATCGAATTCAAATGAGCCTTAAGTGCATTCTTCATTATGTAAATAAACTCACCTCAAAGAGGTTTCCAGCTTCTCAAATACTTTCTGCTGTACCCACATTGCAGACTGGCATGTCAATAAATTTGGTCACAACCTCAAACTGTTCTCATCATACACTCTTGCGAGTATTACAAGTTCTTTTTCTTTCTGCATGTTGGCCGGTGTGCCCTTCTGTGCCTCCGCTGCGCGATTGTGCCATTGTGATTTAATGTGCTGAGTAACGTCATTTTTCCCACCGTGTCCGATATTAAAATCAGTGCGACACCAAGGCGTGGGCATTGTCGATATGGCTTCGAGATATGAAATTAAATTCTTCCGTCCAGATGTTGTTAAATTTACAAGTATATTTTGTTTTTTTCGCTGGAACACGACATGAGTCTTCTCCTCACATCTACCAGTGATGCTTGATTCAACTTCCCGCGTCTACTACCTGCGCAGATATCAACAGCGCAACTGGGTTGTAGGTTGCCAGGTTGAGGTCACAAATGGGTTGAAATTTGTATGTGTCGTTTGTGTGAGTAGGATGTGTTTCATACAAGATCTGGCAACTGGACAACCTTGGAATAATATATTGATGTGATTATTCATATAACGAGGTTTGGGCCATACAAATTACTGGAGTTTCCCTGAAGAAATAACAAAACGGGAGTGTTGACAGGTATGCTCCCATGACAGGCCCATCTCTCTCCTCTTTACCTGTGTGACTGTGTGCCAGTGGGTGGGGCCAAGGGTGCAATGATGAAAAATAGGCCTTGATGTCTTGCTGAAGAGGCAGTCATATGCAGATGTATTTGGTCCTTGTGACGGAAGTTCCACAAATTCCAGTCGAGTCATTTTTAGGTTTAAATAAATGCTCTTTTTCTATTAAGGAGGGAATTTTCAGTTCTGAACTTTCAGTACGTTTTTATAGTACAACGATCTTTTATATGTAAAAAAATGTTTGATTTCTCATGTCATGATCCCTTTAAGCTGTAAATTATGTAATAAAGAGGAATGCATATTTTATTGACTCTACCCCCAAACCTAAACCTAATTGTCAGCAGAGCAAAAATTTAATCTTAGAGGGAAAATTAAACCTCCATATTATGCTCCTCACTGATTATGCAAACACAATTACTCCTGGTTTCAACACTGGATGAGAACCAGGTCTCCCACACCACTGACGCAAAGCGCTATTGTGTTACAGGGGAACGTAAAAAGCTTGAACCGACACAAAAATGCATGATAGGAGATGACGCTTGTCAGTAACTCGGCACAATGGGGCTGATGTCAGGGTATTGGAACATTTGGAAACAACAGGCTGACTTCCCAGGTGATCATTTTGTTATGTCAGGGACTAGATCTTCTACTTGAAGGATGGTTCTTAATTTGCTTTGTAAAAACAACATAATGAAAATCTGTGTCCTTAAAGACTTGATATGTACAAGTTACTTTATATGGGTGAACTATTCCTTTAATAATATAACAATGAGGATGCAGGGGATGTTTAGGGTTCCCTTTTCATTTTTTTATTTATTTATTTTTTTGTAGAGTTCCCAGTCAAGCTCTTGCACGTGTCTAACATCTTAAGGGCCATAAGTGGCCACACAGACCAAGTGACTATCTCTCCCCATGGCTGTTATTTTCTAAAAGGACACTTTAAAAGTATTACTTTAGGACTTTATTCCCAGTCTCTTTCTCTGTCACTCAAGTTCAGTATGGCTGGATCAGATGGGACTGGTAATGTGTATTTACATGATGGAAACTCAATGTAATGTTGTAGAGAATCCTGCTGTGCTACTCTGCTTTGGAGTTAAAGAATGGTTTAAAAATATACTGTCTCCGCCTGAACACTTCCGTCAGATGCAAATCTGCATGATGAATTCAGGCCTGCATATATGAGGGACCACTGAAGACATAAAAGCAATCGATTGATTCACCAATAATCTAACCTGTGTACTTTCCAGGTCACACTTTGAGACCCATAAACAACTTTAAATAAAAGTTTATCCACATAAATTGAAAGACCTCCAAAGAAAAGATCCCTCTACTTCAGTCGATTAAAAAATGAATTTTACAATGACCCATAATAAATACTCATTCAAAATAAAGATTTTATGAAATAAATCAATGCTGCAACACAGAAGATGAATCCAGTGTAATTTTACAATTGTAAGGAGGCTAAAGAAAAAAATATAATGTGTGTCAATTCAAAAGTTCTTCTGCTCAGTGAAAAGCTATTTTACATCCCTGGCCCAAAACAGCATTAATCTGCCACCTATTTCAGATGTTTTTCAACACGGTCTCACTCCAAAGACTGATGCTTGTACAAGAGCCCAGCACGTCAATCAACAGACGCCAAAAGCGCCCTCTGGCATCAGTTTTACGACGCATCCGGCAAGTGCGTTCTTTTCAATGAGAAACATTTGACGTCAACTGACTGATGTGATGGATATTAGAATTTTAGCATCATTTAATTATACGTTGGGGTACAGTTTTGTCACCGTGACATATGTTGGGGTATGATTTTCATTTCATTTGAAATAAGCAACATTTATTCACAGTGGATAATATTTAATCTGTTGTTGTTTATCTGTCTAATTCCTCTCTCTCTGGTAGGTCCTTCAAGGTAGCCTGGAGAGGTGAGGTGTCCAAGCCACATCAGCTACTTACTGGGGTACCTCAGGGTTCAGTGCTTGGGCCACTTCTCTTCTCTATATACACAAAATCACTGGGAACCATCATTCAGGCACATGGTTTCTCTTACCATTGCTACGCTGATGACACACAACTCTACTTGTCTTTCCAGCCCAACGACACCACAACTGGATGAAGGAACACCACCTGCAACTTAACCCAGCCAAGAGCAAACTCCTTGTCTTTCCAGCCAACCCTGCTGTTGAACACAACATCACCGTGCAGCTGGGTGCAACTACAGTAAAGCCTTCCAAAACGGTCAGAAATCTAGGAGTAACCATCGATAAACTAAATTTCACAGACCACATCTCAAAGACGTAGAATTACACTCTACAATATCAGGAAGATAAGACACTTCCTACCTGCTGGCATACAAAACAGTCACTGGGTCTGCTCCAGCATACCTAAAATAATTTCTGCAGAGCTACGCGCCCACTAGAAGCCTGCAGTAGGCTAAGGAACGTCACCTTGTTGTACCAACACAAAGAAGCACCAAAACACTTTCCCGGACTTTCGGCTTCATCATACTACATTGGTGGAATGACCTTCCCAACTCCATCCATGAAGCTGACTCACTTTCTGTCTTCAAAAAAACAGCTAAACACACATCTTTTCCATGAGCACTTAACCAGTCAAAAAAAAAAGATTCCTTGTTGCAGTTTAATCTGTTTTGAATGCTATTTTGATGCTAGTGAAACTTTGTAATATGGCACTTTTCATACCACTGTTTCCTTAAGCTGATTCGCTTATGTTTTCCTCTTTTGTAAGTCGCTTTGGATAAAAGCGTCTGCCAAATGAATAAATGTAAAATGTCTATTTAATCTCTCTGTACACATCCTGCACTGCTGAAGTGGCCGGTTTCATTCCGGGTGTATTTCGAGTCTTACAATTGTTTTATGTGAAAAGCAAACCCAAAACATAAGTTTTTAGTCACCGATTACGGTCACCCGGCATCCACCGTAACACATCCTGCACAAGTTTAGTTATGACACATTCAAAATTTGCCACCTCTAGCATTTGACGCCAGAGACTCTTAGACGATTATGCCATTGGCGCTCACGTGTCTTGTGACTGATTACAACGACCTCAAGATTGGATGTACATGTTTTTTTATTTTTTTTAAATGAGACATGCTGGTAGAATCAGGATGAGACAGGATCGTATGCCTTGATGGAGGAGGAATACTTTTTACCAATTAAAACCTTCAGTTTCACTCTGCTGCTCACACACTGACATCGTATGGTTTGGAATATTATTATAGTGCATTTTTATAAATAAATGATCGTGACTGTACTTTATCTGCTTGTTATGTCTTTTCTATTGATGAGAACTGGTTTAGTTTAGGCATAAATGTGTGGCTGGGTGCTTAAAAATATCTCTAAATAGTGTAATGTATATCAAATTATGAATATCTAAGTATATCTTTCATGTTTTTTATTGATGTTTATCGGTTAGGTTTAGAAATGGGGTTGAGTTAGGGGATCTAAAATATTATATATGATTGTATAATATAATATCGCACTTTGTTGTATTGTAAAACATTGAGGTTAAGCAAACAAAATAATGTTCAACAATTGATAACTGATGACAAATGTTTCTTGTTGAAAACAATGGGGTTTCTCATCGCGTCAATGACAGGATGCCAGGAGGCACCTTTGGCGCCATCATGCATCATTCATTTGGCTTCTTCACAAGCGTTAAAATTGGATGCTTAGGGAATGAGAACGGATTGTATTTTTTTTTTTTTCCTCTATGGAAGCATTTTGTACTCATTGGTGAGAAGTTTGAGAAGTCATTGGTGGTTGAAGTTAATTATAGCTACCAATAAATAGACACTTTTGTTTGGAAACAATTAAGGTTTTTATTTTTAATTATTTTCTTCATTTATTAAGGTTGTGTATAATTTTTTTTGTTTTTGTTTCTTATAATATTATATTCTTAAAACATTCCCACTGCACTCCCATTTTTTTCCATCTACAGTTTTGAAGAATCATCCTCTTCTTATAGTTTTTGCACAGCAAAGCTTTTGTCATGCAGTGTGGTTCATCAATAAATAGTCTTGAGCATAGGGTTTTCTTTGTTAAATGAACTGTTGGCGAGGAATAATGCAAAACCTTCAGCACAATTTACTCCAGCTGAAATTAGTTTTCTTCTTAGTTTGTAATAGCCCCAAAATTATTCAGGCAAATATTGCTTGCATGCTCCCTCTTTACATGTCAAGTCCACATTTAAATCTCATTAATTTAAGAAGAGGACTGATTTTTTTGTTATCTTTAAAAAATAATCTCCAAATCTCAACATTCAGTCAACATCACACTGGCATAGGAGGTAGTCTGTCTTTGTGCATTTGAAATTACCCTCCACAGCAACATTCGTATGAAGGGTGCAGTGGGGATTGTGCATCGCAATGCAACGGCAGGCAAGAAAAATAGCGCGACCATTTTTGTCTCCCACGTGAGCGTATTAATTTGTAGCCTGGACTGTTTCTCTCTTCCACTGCCGGTGGCCCCTGGGTTTAGCAGAACTGGAGCCTCATCCCAGCCACTGTGCACCTGATTCCTCTTCCTCTCCCAAAAGACCTCAGTGCCGTCCCCCATTTGTCATTGGTAAGCATGCCGACAAGCCATGCTTCACGCGACGGGGGAAGGGGACCTGAAGCAAGCAAAACAAAAGGACAACAAAATCAGCATAATTCCTCTCAAAATGATATCACATTTTTCCCATAAGGGGGTAAAATAATGCAATTATCCTTGCTAAGGCTGTCACTGGTAGGACGATAAATACTGGGACGTTGACATGGAATGTGACACCGTTCCTAGAAAAAACATGTTTTACTCAAAAGATAAAGAGGAGCATTTTAGAACCAAGGGCTTCCACCTCTTCTTGAGATGCTGAAATGCTGCATTTGAAAACACTGTGAAGATAATTGCTGTTCTTTACATTTGCAAAAACCCTGCGAGGAGGCATTTGTGAAAAATCACGAAAAAGAGTAAGAAAAGGATTGCCGAGCATGCAGTCAGTCTTTGGTAATAAATGATTACTCATGGTCATTACAGATCCTTCATACTACCCCCATGTGGAGAGCAGTCGATGCATTTTCAAAAGTATTTTTAAATACCCAAGCTTAATACCCTTGATGATGAATGGGTTGACTTACAAATAGTGGGGGTGAGGTGGAGAGAAGCCTGATGAAATTACAATGCGAGCTGATTGATCTGCGCCGAGCTGGCACACAGCCTTGGAACAGGTTAAACTGATGGATGGAGATTTGTGTCAAAGGTGTGGTTAAAAGGCCAATGTGAAGATTGTCAGGAGACCTGACCTTCCCAAGAATTGCAGAATTCCTGCTCAGACCCAGATCCATGGCACCCAACCAAAACCCATCCATAATTTCCTGGGTGAAATATGTCTTCACTGGAAAAAATAAAAACAATATCAGGAAAGGAGGGATAGTGAGAGGCAGCACAGTGTACATCTAATCATATGAATGTGTGTATTTGCATAGCAGTAATGATTTACAGCTCTGTTGAGGTGTGGATGTGTGATTATTTCCTGCACATCCTGAAAGAAATGACAGCACTAGGAACATACTGTAAATAAAAGGCTTTCACAGAGGAATGAACTGCTTAATGTTGTTGAGCTGCTAGTTGTCATGACAATATCTAATGGACACTTAATTTTTATCCAATAACTCCCTGGTCTAAAAATGGAATAATCCAATAAATTTAAACTAAAGAAAATTAATATACAGAATTTTCTATACAGAAACGTAATTTTCTATATCCACCTTTTTCCTGAAGTGTTCCCAGTGTTTTAAATTTCCGGTCTCCAGTGTTTCCGCCCACATCTGCATATATTCTTAGCGGATAAAGTATTACATTTGTATAAATTGTCAAAAAAACATGTGGCTCTATAGTGCCGATACCTCACATCGAGAGGACTTTTTTTTTTTTTTTTTTGCAGTGCCTCACCTTAGAATGCAAATGACATGAAGCAATGGTCCGAGGTTAGTTACGTTGATATCATTAACTACTTTGAGTTATGACAGCCAACAACTACACAAGTTGAGTGTGAAATTAATTTGTACTCCAAATAACACTTAAATGGCTGTTGTTCTCCATCTGGGTCACTTGTTTTGGTTAGTTTAACATTGCGTCTCGAGACCAGAAACAGAAAACAGGCAATTAGAATCATCATCATGGCGTCACCCTGTGTTTGCTCAAGAAAACTGCATTGACTATATTGTTTGGCAGGCCATCAACAGTCTGTACAGTAAATCAGAAACATGATGCAGGCAAGAGCATCAGTCCAATGTATCTGGTAGTATATTTTATAATATAGTTATTGTACACATACATACACACACACGTTAAATATTCATGTTATTTTTGTTGGATTTTAAGATGGAGCAGCATGGCTTCAGTGCTAGGGGACTCATTGTTCACATATCAAATTAAACTTTGAATACAAAATGATTTCAAGTCTAATCACCTGGCCCCCAAACCATTCACTAAATATTCCTGCTGAAAATATCAGCTTAACCAGCATGCATTTTCATGCTAGTCTAGGCTGGTTTATGCTAGTTTGGTGCTGGTCTAACTGGTGCACAAATATACATGGTAGATCAGCCATGTTGTTCGCCATCTTGCTGGTTAAGCTAGTCCCTTTTTGTAACACTAGCACACCAGCTACTGGTGTTGTGAACCAGCTTTCAAAACACAACATACAGTGTATTGGTGACCATCTATGCTATTTTTCTTAGCAAGGATATTCTAACATGTTGATTCCTTTTATAATCGGCTTAGTCAAGCACAGCTTGGACATGATAGTTTTGTCAGTCATTAAGAGGCAATAACAATCTATAGTGTTCTGTTCCAAGATGGTTTGAATTGTGAGAAAACTTAGAAGAGGTCTCAGTTGTCTACATGCTCAACTGTCTTTTCTCCTCCCTACTGTTTATTTGTATGAGGAGGTTTATTATGATGCCCAGTGGAGAAATGCCTTTTCTCTAAGGGTATGTTTACATGACAACGATATACTCAAAATGGAAAAGTTTTTCCTTTGCGTTTTTGAAAAGTTTCACGTACAGATGACAACGTTGTCAAAACGATCCCCGTTCACACGGATCCGCAAAATCGTATTATGCATGCCAGGCCAGTAGTTGGTGATGTCACTTTAAAGAAACACTACGTGCCTGCGCACATAAGCATTCTTCCACAGAGAGGTGAATACAAACAATAAAGATGGCGAAAGCATTGAACAATTTTGTCAGGACGGACAATGAGGTTGCTTTATTACTACAATTACTTTGCTGGAGATAAAATAAACTCAAAATCTTGAGCAGCACAAACACAGTCCTGTAGTCCAGCATTGTAGTTTTGAAGTACTCGCGCACATGCCTATAGACTGAACATGTAATACGTGTGCGCATGACGTCATCGTTTTCACAAATTCACGTTTTTGTATGTTTACACGGAGATGATAACGGCATAGTTTTCAAAACCTTGCATTTTGAAACCCACTTTCAAAATTTACGTTTTCAGGCCCCAAAACATCTTGGTTACTGATGTAACCTCTGTTCCCTGAAGGAGGGAACGAGACGTTGTTTCGATGTAGTGACACTAGGGGTTCGATCTTGAGAGCCCCAATCACCTTTGCTTAAAATAGAAAAGGTCAATGAGAATTGCCGAGTGGAATTTGCATGCCACTCTCCACCCCGGACATACGGGTATAAAAGGAGATGGTGTGCATCACTCATTCAGATTTATGCTGAGGAGCCGATAGAGAGTCCCGGCCATGTCAGCGGCTGTTTCAGCACCGCGGCAGGAGGGAGACAACGTCTCGTTCCCTCCATCAGGGAACAGAGGTTACATCAGTAACAAAGACGTTCCCTGTCTGTCACTCACTCGACATTGTGTCGATGTAGTGACACTAGGGGTTCCTATAGGAAACGCCGCAGGCGCTGAACCATGTCACGTGGTATGGAAGAGTGGACACGGGCAAGCTGTTGCATGCCTCGCAGCGAGCGCTCAACCACGTCATGACCTTCCAGCAAGTTAGGTATGGCATCTCCCTAGTCCCGTTAAGAGGGGAGGAGGCACTTACCCAAGGAGGCTACCGGCGGAGCCTTTCCTGATTTGCTGTTAAGCAATTTCCCACAGAGCACTTTCTAGAATAGCTCTTCCCTCTCCAGGAGGGAGGGCACTACGGAGACCACATCCTACCGGAGAGAGGTTAACATGTGGAGAACACCTCTTACATGGACTTAACAATGGGGAAGTTCACATATGGAATGATACCACCGGAGGACCCTATCTACAGAGAGGGTATGCAGCAACAGTGGCCGAGGCAAAGAAAGCTATGGCGAGGAGAAACACAGGGTTCACCTTCGGGGAAACTGAACAGTGGAAACTCATCATACGGGATTACCAAGGGAAATCACCACGTATGGAGCACTGAGCCCAAGCACACGGGCTCAACCGAAAAGGGGGCATACCACGAGTACTGGGCCTGGTGCCGTAACTCCTCCGTCGAGTTAGTCACCGAACAGTGCTTAAGAATTAAAGAGGCGTCCGGGGTTCACCGGATACAGGGAACTGTTGTGGACAAAAGGCACACATTATCAACTTTGAAAAAGAGGAAAAGTGCAATGCAAGTGGTACACCCAACCGGCCGCCCGGCCTACCTGCCGTTACCATGTAACACTCGGGTCGAAACCGGCTCTATGCGTAGGTTGTAAAACCACAAAGGTATTGGGTGTAGCCCAACCCGCAGCTCTGCATATATATCTGCTAGAGAGGCCCCCCTTGCCAGTGCCCAGGAGGACGCAACACCTCTAGTGGAGTGCGCCTGGGCTCCCAAGAGGCACGGCAAGTCCAGCAATTGTCAAGGAAAATGGCATCCACAATCCAATGGGCCAGCCTCTGCTTGGAAACAGCTTTCCCTTTTGTTGCCCTCCAAAACAGACAAACAGCTGCTCCGAGCATCTAAAGCTCTGCGTGCGGTCCAGGCAAATGCGCAGGGTGCGAACTGGACACAGCAATGACAAGGCCGGGTCTTCCTCCTCTGAAGGGAGCGCTTGCAGGTTCATCACCTGGTCCCGAAAGGGAGTGGTGGGAACTTTGGGCATGTAACCGGACCGGGGTCTCAAGATCATGGCCCAAACTCCAGACATTCGCTGGTGACAGAGGATGCCATCAGCGCCTGCAGGTCCCCCACCCTCTTGATGGAAGTGAGCGCCACCAGGAGGGCCATCTTCAGGAACAAAATGCTGAGCTCAGCCTGCTCCTGGAGCTCAAAAGGGGGCTCTATGTAGGGCAGGTAGGACCACAAACAGATCCCAAGAAGGAATCAGGTGCGGTCTAGGAGGGTTCAACCTCCTCGCACCCTTGAGGAACCTGTTGATCACGTCGCACTGTCGGGAGGGTCTCCCATCCAGTGTATTGTGGTATACTGCTATGGCAGCCACGTACACTTTCAGGGAAGAGGGAGACAGCTGTCTCTCCAGCCCTTCCTGAAGGAAAGACAGCACAGACCCAACAGCGCATCTCTATAGGTCTTCCCCACAGGAAGAACACCAGTTTGCGAAGAGACACTTCTTCAAGACATACAGCCACCTCGTAGACTTTGCACAGTGTCTGTCCAATGAGGCTCACAGGAGGAAACGCATACTTGTGTAGCCCCTGAGGCCAGCTGTGCACCAAGGCATCCGTGCCGAGGGGGGCCTCGGACAGGGAGTACCAAAGGGGGCAGTGAGAGGACTCTTGGGAGGCGAACAGGTCTATCTGCTCCTCCCCAAATCTCTCCCAAATCAGCTGGACTACGTGGGGGTGGACTCTCCACTCCCTGCAGAGCGTTACCTGCCGTGAGAGCACGTCCACTGCACAGTTGAGGATGCCCGGAAGGTGAGTGGCTCGCAGAGACTTCAGTGTCTGCTGACTCCAAAGGAGGTGGTGGCAGGCGAGTTGCGACGCGAGCATACGCCGCCTTTGCGGTTTATGTACGCTTCAGTCGCTGTGTTGTCGGTCCGGACCAACACATGCTTGCCCTGAATCAATTGCAAAAGCCTCCTCAGGGCCAGCAATACTGCCAGCAACTCTAAGCAGTTGGTGAGACACTGCCTGCCCATTGTACACGGTGCCCCAGCCCGAGTTCGAGGCGTCAGTCGTGACCACGACGCGCCTTGAGACCTGCTCTAGGGGAACACCTACCCGTAGAAATGCCAGGTCCAACCAAGGGCTGAAAGTCTGATGGCACTGTGGCGTGATGGTCACGCCGGATGCCGTGGCGCAATGTCCACCTCGGGAATCGAGTATGTAGCCAGTGCTGAAGCGGTCTCATATGCATCAACTCGAGGGGGAGAACCGCCGTCGAGGATGCCATATGCCCCAGGAGCCTCTGAAATTGTTTAACTGGCACTGCTACCTTTTGCCTGAAGGTCTTCAGTCAGGTCAGCACTGACTGAGCACGTTCGGTTGTAAGACATGCCTTGAGAGACTGAGTACAAATCCATACCAAGAAAAGAGATGCTCTGCGCAGGGGAGAGCTTGCTCTTCTCCCAGTTTACCTGAAGCCCGAGTCGGTCAAGGTGCTGAAGCACAAGGTCCCTGTGTGCACAATAGATCTCGCGAGTGAGCTAGGATTAGCCAGTCATCGAGATAATTGAGAATGCATATGCCCTTTTCCCTCAGCGGGGCCAGGGTAGCCTCTGCGACCTTGGTAAAGACACGAGGGGACAGGGACAGACCAAAGGGGAGGACCTTGTTCTGGTATGCTCGTCCCTTGAAGGCAAACTGAAGAAAGGGTCTGTGTCGAGGAAGGCTCGATACATGAAAGTACGTGTCCTTCAGGTCGATGGCCGCGAACCAATCCTGATGTCGTACTGACACCAGGATGTGCTTCTGTGTTAACATCCTGAACGGAAGCCTGTGTAAGGCTCTGTTCAAGGCACGCAGATCCAAGATTGGGTGTGACCCTCCCCCTCTCTTGGGCACAATAAAATAAGGGCTGTAAATGCCCTTGCAAAACTCGGCTACGGGGACGGGCTGTATTGCTCCCTTCGCCCGGAGGACGGAGGCACCCTTGCCCCGCACCATAGTGGAGAGGATGCCACTGAACCTGGGCGGGCGTCTGGCGAACTGGATCGCGTAGAAGAGGCAAATCCTCCTGATGAGCCACCATGAGGGGCTGGAGAGCGCTAACCAGGCCTCCAGCCTCTGCGACAGCAGCACCAAGGGGATGACTGGACAGAGCAGGTGCCCCACCTGGAAGACAGCCCAGGGGGGACGTGCTGCTCCGCAAGCCCGCAACGGTGACTGGGGCGGGCAGGTGACCCCAGAGACCAGCATACTTACCTGTTCGCCAGCTGTCTCTCGACAGAGAACGAAGTAATGGGAGGTACTCGCGTTCGCCTGATTGACCGGAAAAACTTCCAGCGCCTGGCTGTCGCGAGAATGGTCAGGAGCAGCTGCCTTATCACTGGGCTGCCTGTGTCAGGACCGCCTCGAAGCCTGTCTGGGATTCTTGGGGGTTGGCTGACGGGCAGGTGGAGCCGACTTCCCGCAGGAGGATCTTTTTCTCTGAAGCCGGTGTACGGGCTCCAATGGTGCGGGAGCCAGGGCCGGCACCGCAGGGGAACAGCTCTGGCGAGAAGCAGACGGGGCACGGGACTTCGGAGGCCTGATGGCATCCGAGTCGCGCCACGGCAGGATGTGCTTAAATCACCTCGGTGTCGCCAAAAAGCCCCCGTTGGGAGATGGGTGCATCGAGAAAGCGGACTTTCTCGGCATCACCGCAAGGTTGAGCCACAGGTGCCGCTCTTGGACCACAAGAGTGGACATCGTCCGGCCCAGGGCACGCACCATGACCTTCATCGGACGCAAGGCGAGGTCGGTCGCAGTGCGGAGTTCCTGCATCAGCCCTAGGTCGGTCCTACCCTCCTGCAGATCTTTT
The DNA here is from genome assembly GCF_019703515.2 of Myxocyprinus asiaticus. NCBI lineage: Eukaryota > Metazoa > Chordata > Actinopteri > Cypriniformes > Catostomidae > Myxocyprinus > Myxocyprinus asiaticus. The sequence continues at coordinate 44,139,012 of NC_059345.1, forward strand.
AGCGCCTTGGCCTCGTGGACCTGCAGGATGGCCATGGCATGAAGGGTGGGAGCGGCCTGACCCGCGGCCTTGTAAGCCTTCGTCATTAAAGAGGAAGAGAACTTACAGACCTTGGAAGGGAGCCTTGGTCGGTCGCGCCAGGTGGCTGCACACTGCGGGCATAAATGCACAGCTACGGCATGCTCTACCTGGGGAAGCTCGACATATCCCTTAGCTGCAGTCAGAGTGGACGAGCCCGCGAAGCGTGTACGGGCAGAAAAAGTTGCCTTCCACGACTTCGTTAGCTCCTCGTGCACTTCCGGGAAGAAAGGCACCAGGGCGGGGCGCGGCCGCGAGTCTCGCTCAGAGCCCAGAAACCAATCATCCAGCCACGAACACTCAGGGCAGGGTGGAGGGTTCCACTTCAGCCCGATGTTTGCAGCCGCCCGGGCAAGCACGCGGTGGCTCCTTGCTTCATAAAGAAGGAAGTGAGCCGTGACCGCAACATTCTCATGGGTATGTTCTTGCAATGAGAACACGACCCTTCCACGAAAGCCACCTCTGCGTGCTGGCGCCCCAGGCACTCGAGGCAGATTTCATGGGAATCCGGAGGGGAGAGATAACGGCCACATCCAATATCGCAAACGCGGAAGGACATCTTTAAAAAGATGCCAAGCGTTTGCGCGAGCTCTTTTAGAAGAAAATATACTCTTCTAGCACCTGCAGACTCAGCTGCCGAAGCACCCAGGGGAAGCACAACACTCGACCGTACTAGGGTGACCGCTGCTATGCGGCGTAAGAATCCAGCAGCGTAGCGAAAGGTGAGAGGACGAACACAACATACATTCGGTTCCGAAGAAAAAATCTGAATGAGTGATGCACGCCATCTCCTTTTATACCTGTATGTCCGGGATGGAGAGTGGCATGCAAATTCCACTCGACAATTCTCATTGAGCTTATCTATTTTAAGCAAAGTTGACTGGGGCTCTCAAGATCGAACCCCTAGTGTCACTACATCGACACAACGTCAACTGAGTGACAGACAGGGAATGCCCTTGTCGTGTAAACAAACAGCCAAAACGCATAAAGTTTTCCGTTTTTAGTTTAAAACGTTGTAAATGGCCCCTTAATGCCACTTTAATATTTTCTCTGGTGGCAGAGAGAGTTACTAATTTCCATTCAGAGTGAAACACTCCATCTGACCTGTGCTCAAGGAGAAATCTTGAAAAACCTTGCTTTTGAAGGCCTCAGTGTTGGCAGGTGTTTGCGTTTATGTCTGTGTGTGTAGTAGGTAAGGAGAGAAAGACAGCTGTGCATGTAACTGGTCAGACAGAAACAAAACTACAGCATACTGTCAATCCAAGACTTAAAATGTGTGCTTGAAGAAAAAGTTATATATAAAAATAAAATAAAAAAAGTGCTAAATTTGTACCTTTTGGGGTACAATGGCTAGTCGCTGGAGCAGTACCCTCAAAGGTGCATTCGTGTACCCTTAAACGTAGGTACATTTTCGTACCCTTACAGCTTGTACCATTTAAGAGGCACCCTTGGTTACTAACTTGGACCTCAGCGATATGGTACTATAATGTACCCTTGGAAAAGGTGCAAATTTGTCCTTTTAAAGGTACTGCCCCAGTGACAAGCACTTTGTACCTTATGAATGGCAAATTTGTACTCAAAAGCATATTAAAACTGCCAACTTGATGTTTAATAACATGAAACATTCAATAATTTAAAATGTTCAAATTTTTGTTCAATGTCACAGAATTAACACTTTAACACCTCAGAATCACAATTTGTCAAATACAGTAAGATACATATTTTTTAGCCATTTCGCCTTAAAAATATTACTACACATTTCATTTTAACTTAAGTACCCTTTAATACTCACCCAAAAATACATTTGAGTACATAAAAGGAGAGGTTTTAATGAACACAGGCTCTCTTTTCAACACAATGGCAGTTAACAGTACCTCACTTTAAAGCTTAAAAAAAAATAAGTGTGAACACACAAACCACTTCGAAGGAGCTTCTCTCGTTTCACAAAAAATACATTGTATGCCTTCAGCAGGACTTGAAATTAGATGCACAAGTCACATGGACCACTTTTATGACATCTTTTGGGTACTCTATGCTTTAAATTGAGCCTCTATCCACTGCCATTGCATTGAAAGGGTGGGCTGTGATATTCGTTAAAAATATCTCCTTTTCTGTCCCCACATAAGAAAAGTCATACAGGTTTGAAACAGGGTGAGTAAAATGACAATTATTTTTTGGTGTTAAGTTTCTTCGGGAACGCAGGACATCTTTGAATGATTCTCGACTCGTATCTTTGCAATAGCACATTGCAGGAAGTGAGCATATTTTTCATATAAGGCAAAAAAAAAAAAAAATAAAAGTATGCAATGAAGGCTGCAATTACCACTCTTTAATTCTTATGCCCCTGCACACCATCCATTTGATCAGGACTTGAACCATCCTGGTGAAAGCCAATTTCATATTGTGTATCAGCGTCACACTGTAAGAGGAAAACAATGTTAAAACAGTATTAAAACCAGAATTTTCCTGTTTGGGTAAACTATTCAACAAATTTTCAGCAATATAAAAATATTAATATGCCCATGTGAAAGAAAAATTCTGTGCCCCTCTCATTTTCATGTCCCACTGGGTAGGGCTGCACCAGCTGTACCCATGTTTTCACGTAAGTTAGGACGTAAATTTCACACCAAGTGCTAAGTAACTACGTCAGTGCTTAATTTGGTTGCACCACCTGTTCTTAAGGCAAGACTTAACGAGTAGGTTAGTAAGCTCTCCGTAAATTAATGCGTAATCGCATATGACATTTACCTGTATTTATCCAATAAGCAGCCTTCATATTTATACACTGAAGTGTTAAAAAGCCTTGAACTTCAATTTGATCTTGTTACAGTTGATGTTCAAACCTTGTTTGTTCTCGTAACTGTCAGCTGTGATAAATTATATCCCCATTAAAATATGATATGTAATAAAGTAGATTTGATATAGTATATTTGCCCCATGTAAATAACAATATTATAGGAACTGTATCTAAAATAAATGAGGGTTGATAAATACTAATACAACAGGCTGGGAAAAATAGACACATTCGTTTTAATATCCTATATATATTTGGAATGTTGAAACTTGACACTGGGCAACACATCCTGAAAACTGCACTGTTCGATTGGTTTCATGCTGAAGAGCCGCTTAAGTAAGTTTTTTTCCTCTCTTTCTCTCGTAAATGTCAACATCATAATGTATGTCGAAATGATTGATGCCCGTCACACAAAACATGAGCTCATTGATGTCATAAAATATCAGTCTGCTTTTTTATTCCATCCATTACGCCTGGTCGGAGGCTTCCGTAAATATTCAGTTCTTACATAGGGTTACATCCTACCAAAGTTTTATGGCGCAACACTCATATTTAGTAGTGCGTAAATTGTGACTGTAGGGCTTTACTGGTTGTTTAGATCAGTGTTACTATCAGAAATAATTAATAATTATTTCTTTAGTTATTAATTAATATTTAAATGAATTAATTGAATCTATCTCATTAAAACCTCATATGGGGCTCCAATAAATGTAGTGCTCTATGTTTAGGAACGGTTTCGATTATTAGCAATAATTAATAATTATCAAAGATAATGATTAATTATTAAAATCAATATAACATTGAGAATCAATGTTAGCTTTTTAATCCTTTAAATCAACAATTATCAAAGATAATCGTTAATTGTTAACATCGATGAAAATTAAAATGAACACTAGATTATTGATCATTCAAATTCAACAATCATCAAAGATAATTATCAATTTTCAAAAATCATTAATATTCAATTAAGGATTAACATTGATGGGGCACCACCCTGGAATCAGGGACTAATAACCAGATAGTAAAACAGTCTCAATATTAGATTGTTTTCTTAGGAAAATCGACATCCGAAGAATATCGATTTTCGGGAAAAAAAAAACAATGAATGAAGGCTTGAATCCAAGCACTGACATCCCGTCAGCATGACACAGGCGTATGCACAACAAACCAAAACACTTCTCTTTGTAATATAAACAAAGTTTATTTATGCAGTAATATCAATTAATAATTAATACAATGCAGTCAATAAACTTCCGACTTACAACTACAAACTAAACAGTGATATGATTAGATATGGAAATAAAAATAATCCTATAACACATAAAGTGTGTGTGTGACAGTGTGTGTGTGTGTGTGTATGTGTGTGTAAGGAGGGACATGCACAAAATGGCGGACGTGACTCTCGTGGAGAGTATGTCAAGCGAGACTTCCGGCCAGGGAATATGGCCGCGAATGTGGGCGGAGAGAAACCAGTCAATGGCGTCTACCAGTTACCGCATGTATCCGCTTGTACGATAGCTTAGGGACAAAGCTGGGCTTTAGCACGAAGCTACACTATATTGCCAAAAGTATTCGCTCACCCATCCAAATAATTGAATTCAGGTGTTCCAATCACTTCCATGGACACAGGTGTATAAAATGAAGCACCTAGGCATGCAGACTGCTTCTACAAACATTTGTGAAAGAATGGGCCGCTCTCAGGAGCTCAGTGAATTCCAGCGTGGTACTGTGATGCCACCTGTGCAACAAGTCCAGTCGTGAAATTTCCTCGCTACTAAATATTCCACAGTCAACTGTCAGTGGTATTATAACAAAGTGGAAACGATTGGGAATGACAGCAACTCAGCCACGAAGTGGTAGGCCACGTAAAATGACAGAGCGGGGTCAGCGGATGCTGAGGCGCATAGTGCGCAGAGGTCGCCAACTTTCTGCAGGGTCAATCGCTACAGACCTCCAAAGTTCATGTGGCCTTCAGATTAGCTCAAGAACAGTGTATAGAGAGCTTCATGGAATGGGTTTCCATGGCCAAGCAGCTGCATCCAAGCCATACATCACCAAGTGCAATGCAAAGCGTCGGATGCAGTGGTGTAAAGCACGCCGCCACTGGACTCTAGAGCAGTGGAGACGCGTTCTCTGGAGTGACGAATCACGCTTCTCCATCTGGCAATCTGATGGACGAGTCTGGGTTTGGCGGTTGCCAGGAGAACGGTACTTGTCTGACTGCATTGTGCCAACTGTGAAGTTTGGTGGAGGATGGATTATGGTGTGGGGTTGTTTTTCAGGAGCTGGGCTTGGCCCCTTAGTTCCAGTGAAAGGAACTCTGAATGCTTCAGCATACCAAGAGATTTTGGACAATTCCATGCTCCCAACTTTGTGGGAACAGTTTGGGGATAGCCCCTTCCTGTTCCAACATGACTGCGCACCAGTGCACAAAGCAAGGTCCATAAAGCCATGGATGAGCGAGTTTGGTGTGGAAGAACTTGACTGGCCTGCACAGAGTCCTGACCTCAACCCGATAGAGCACCTTTGGGATGAATTAGAGCGAAGACTGCGAGCCAGGCCTTCTCGTCCAACATCAGTGTCTGACCTCACAAATGCGCTTCTGGAAGAATGGTCAAAAATTCCCATAAACACACTCCTAAACCTTGTGGAAAGCCTTCCCAGAAGAGTTGAAGCTTTTATAGCTGCAAAGGGTGGGCCGACGTCATATTAAACCCTATGGATTAAGAATGGGATATCACTTAAGTTCATATGCGTCTAAAGGCAGATGAGCGAATACTTTTGGCAAAATAGTGTATCTAGGAGCCAAAAATGTGTGCCAGAATGTTTGTGAGGGGTCGCGTGCGTGTGTGTGTGTGGTTAGTACGAGAGAGAGAGAGAAGTGACGGCCCTAAAGCCGATATCGCGATCGTGGGAGAGAAAGCAGCTGTTAGTTCATTGCTCAGAGACGCGGTGGACGGCTCGTAAACAGTCCCGCGTACTTTGATTCTTTAATGGATGAACTCACCTGTCTCACCTGCGATGACGAAACTGCACAACAGTCCAATTTGGTTGGACCACAATACAGCAAAACAAATTCGTGATAATTAATACCCTGAGTATTAATAATGAGCAGACATGGTGGTCCGTAAACTGTACAAGCAAAAACCTTGAAACACAAGAATAACACACTATAATATGCTATCTCTGCCCAGACGTAAACCTCTTACTTGAATCGCATGAGGACACAGGTAGAATGTGTTTTCCTCCTTTTAACTCTGACCCAATTCCTTGAGGCTCAGGTGATGACGGGAGGCCGTTTCCTCGCTCTGTCGGCGGGCGGTACGGCTGTTGATTCTCGGTGGGCTGGCGGAGAACTTTGAAATGTCGACTTGATTGAAGATGGAAGAGAAATCTTTAATCTCTTCACTTCTGTAGGCAAACGAATGAAGATGCAGATTGCTCGGCGGTCTCCTTCGGATCCGTTAGAGTGTTTGGTGGAACACAGAGTAATCTCAACTCGTCCAGCAAGATGGAGATTGTATGGCCACAGTTTCAAGTAGGACATTACTTCCTTGTGCCACGAGGTTGCACCTGAGAGCAGCGATGAGCTGCGTCTATACCCGGTGAACAAAGTTGCTGGAAGCAAATCCCAGAAGCATTTCAGAGGTATTTCAACTCCTGATGATGTCATGTTTGAGGGACGTTCTGTTGTGTTCCTCATCCAATAGGAGTTGAGAGAGATCCTTTAGTGAGCAAGGCTTCATGGGATTTGTAGTCTGTTTTGGACTCCCTTTGTTTGATTTTGGCGCGATTTTGGAATGTGGGGGCTTGAGTTAGGTTTTTACGACTGTGTTAGGCCTGCCTTTGTCTTCTATCTGAATACATGAGGCCCAACATGACTTCGACTTTTTTATAGCTGGTGCAACCGGCCCCTGGTCTTTCCAATGTAGTTGTAATCTAGTGTTCCACATGAAACACTAAAATCAAACATGCATTTTAAGCTGATAATTGACATAATATTATCTGTGATATTACTTACACTTCTCTGCCATGAAAGAGTTTTCTATATCCAGTCTTTAACAATCAAGGTGTCATTACAATACCAACTCAGGAGTTGAGATGAACCCAGATGCGGGAGTTTATTACACTGGACACAGGAAAAGCAGGTAAGCAAAGTGAGGCAAGTATTCTGGTAAGGTACAAAGTCTTTGATCATACAGTGAACCAAGGCAGAAGGCACAGATCCATAAATGGTTAATTCCAAATCAACACGTGCCCAAACAGGTAACTTAAACTTCAGACAGGGTCACAGGTGAATCACTTTCATAAACAGAGAAGCAGGTTTGTATATAAAGACAAAGTATTTTCAGAGTTCTCATTCATGTTTCCAGTACATTCAGAGAGGTTAGTTGTCTGACAGGCAAGTTCCAAACAGATGAGTGTGTGTGTGTGTGTGTGTGTGTGTAATATATATATATGTACGTATGTATATGTGTATATATATATATATATATATATATATATATATATATATGTACGTATGTATATGTGTATATATATATATATATATATATATATATATATATATATATATATATATACACATATACATACGTACATATATATATACATACATACACACACATATACAGTAAACTCAGGTTTCACAAAGTCACTAATCTTGCACATCAGGAGCAGATAGTTGACAGATGAGGTTAACACAGGTGAGTAGGTATGCCGGATTCTCAGAATCACTTATCTAGTATATCCAGAACAGATCGTTGGCAATCAGGAAAGTGATAAACAGAAACGCAGTATTCCACTACGGCAGAGCGGAAGGGAAATCCAAGGTGCCTACAACAAGGCCAGGCACTGACTGAGTGTGAGACTTAAGATAAGCTGCAGGTGTGGGTGATTAAAACTCAGGCGAGTGAGACTGACGGTGAGGGAGAGACTGGTGCACTCGTGACAGGTATCTGGTAGCATCTTGCCATACAGTATATGCAAAATATTTACATGTCCCTCAAAGGTGCATCCTGGTCAATGACAGCAAACTCCTGTTGGAGCCAAATAAAAAGTGCAGAGGAAAATATTTGTTCAATCTCAAATGTACACACATTTTTCCCATCTGAACTTACATTTTGCAACCACTCAAAGATACACTTTTACTCTTCAGTTATAAAGAGTTTTAATGCTATCAATGATTAGAAGCTATATGTATTGTGAAAAGCACTATTCAAATAAAAATGAAGACTTAAAATATATGTCCTGTAAAACATTATTTTGCACTTGGCTAGCTAATGTGTTATATTACAGCAATCCACTCACCCCTGATACAGACCTGTGACAGGCTCTTTTCAGTTTCTTCAGACTGCATGACTGTGCCCAAATTTCTCCTTACTCCTCTCCTCCTCGAGAATCAGAGGTACAAGCTCCAAGAGATTGGTGCCAAGTTTGCTAACAAAAAGCAGGGAAACATATATAAGCATGATCAAGGATTACAGGCAATAAATGTCATAATACTTATATTTATTGTGGCAATACTGTGGCTGGGGAAGCAGCATTGTAATAAATCAATAATGTTTTTTAATACTTTGGGCATTTGGAATAAATGCTGGCATCTTTCCAACTGTAATCGTACATATAAGAAAATATATCATTGCTCGTGGACGGAAAACAATCATAGCCGATACACACTTGCTGTACACCGGCTCCAGCTCTCTGGCATGGACATGTATCGTTACATGCTAAATACGTGGTGCAAGAAAGCAGTTTAACAGACTAAATTGTTTAAGTCCGTGTAGTAGCTTTGGCATAAACGGAATGATTGTCTCGAACATCGAATTATTGAAAATGAATGCAAACCTAAGGCGTAAAGGCCGCAATGTGATTACCAATACTGTGTGTGCAATAATTGTCAATAATTTGATGGCCCCTCGTCAATTATTCCGTACTAAACTGAAGTAGGAAAACAATATGTTGGCTTTCTCAAGCCTGTATAATTGAATATGTATTTTGGCAGGAGAGCAAATATGGTTAGGATGCGAACATGTCAAATGCCGTCAACGAAAATTACTACCTACAAACACATAACAATCGGACAAATAAATGAAATGGCAATTATAACACTTACATTTAAACGTACCTCTGAATTTATGTGATTCTTCAGTGACTTCCAGGTTCTTTTAACTAGAGAAGATCCTCCGGCGACAGTCAGAGATCCATTATCATGTTGCGAGTGTCAGTCCGTGTACCTCCCAATTTTCCCGCGCACAGGACGTGCGGTGAGTCAATCCCATTGGACGAATCTGAATAAAGTCCTACATTGTGAAATTAACTGTTGCACTTGCAGCTCTTCAGTTTTTCTTGTTTAAAAAAGTTTGTATTAATTGTGCATAAGTTTGCGCTCTTCATTTGAATAAATTTAAATCCAAAAGGTTTAATGATTTTATAAAAAGAAACGGCTCATTTATTTTATATGGGATAAATGGCATTGTTACTAAACCTGTTTGTAATTTAATTTAATGAATTTGTTTTATATGTAAAAATAATAATAATAATAATCATCATCATCATCATCATCATGACGCTCTAAATATAAGCACTAAAATCCAGAGGTCAGATATGGATTTTTTTTTTTTTCACCTGTTGTAAGTGACCAGATAACATGAACTATTTTACTGTATAACATTTAATTTTTTATCATTTAATATTTAAGTTTATGTTGGTGTTGGATGATTTTCAATTGCGTGTTTATTGAATTGTTGAGATCACGTATGGGACAGTGAAATGAATTTCATGCACTTGAAGGGTTTGGCTTTGGCAGCCTTGAACCACCACATCTCCCACCAGGCAAATCATTTGTCACAGCATTTTGTATCCTTTTTGAGGGAAATGGTACATACATGGACCCTATGATGGACAGAAATGTATTTGTACCTCATATATCCCTAAAGGGTACATATTAGTACCTTAAGATGTAACTCTGACACAGTGAGGGTACAACCACATAAGCTGTACCCTATGTGATCACAAATGGACCCCGACCATACCCTTTTTCTGACAGTGTCTAAAGTGAAATGCTAAATGGGTTTTAAAAAATGAAATGTTTACTAAACTAAGCATATATTGCATACTAAACATTATAACATAATATTTGTACATTTAAGATTTGACTTTGCACAATCCCACCTACAATGCTGTGACATCTGAAGATAATCCTTGCACAACAATTAAGAAGAATTAAAACAGAATTTCACCAAGATGGCCTAGAGCACCAGAAATTCCTCAGAGCCATAAAACTAAGAGCTGACAAAATGGCTCCCTAAAGTCTGGCATGGCCCAGCTAAATGAGATGAAACACATCTGGCCAATAAAACAAACAAAATAGACTTGTGCAGATAGCACATACTTGAGAACACTAGTGTTAATAAATTGTTTGCATGACTGGAGGACTGATCTTCTAGAGAGTACCCCCACCGCTTCAAGGCCAGAGGTGATGGGCAATAAAAGACACAGAGTTAAACACAGATCCTTCTGAATTACAATGAACAACACAACACCAGTTCTATGACTCTTTATTCTGGACAATAACCGAATTTCTAGGCTCCAAATGTGTCATGAGACATCCTCTCTGGTCAGTATTCTGCAAACAGCAGAAGTCCCTTTGTTTCATTCATTTAGTAACACAAGAACACTTAAAAAATGAGACATTTCCTGTACACATGACTATCATCATTGTTCAAGACATAGAGAACTTTTCTTTAGGAGGACAAACTAATGCTCATAACTTCAAATGTGCAAATTAACTTTTCAATACAACTGTATCTCAGGACATCTTATCTTAATCCAGGAACTCAAAGTCACAGTACTTCGCTGAGTTAAACCTCAAAATGTACACAATACCTAGCTTTGCTAGATAATTCTAAAAATGACTATATGACCTGTGATAACTTTTTTAACTGACAAATTAATGATTATAGCCTGATGTACCTTTTAAAATATGTGTAGTGATTTGTATTCACTTTTAACTGACAAATCAATTATTATAATATTTAATCTTGTGTTATTCATGTCATTTTTACTAAGAATGGAAACTATTGCTGTGTCACGTGACACCATGCGAAGTTCGGACATGTGAACGACAAGCTCTAGGCACTTTGCTAGTTTTGATACTTTTTGTGTCATAAACCGATGAGATACGATTAGCCGCTAATCTGCCAGCGACCAGGGTGGATTTGGAGTGCGTCTGGGAAAAGCTGGATGATTTGGAGAATCGTAACCGGTGGAAAAACATCCAAATTGTTGGAATTCCTGAGGACGAAGAAGGTCGGGATATGGTGAAAAAGACGGGCTCTTTCCGAGTCTGCTCAAAATAACAGGCCATAAGCTGGAAATCGAACAAGCTCACAGGGTCCCGACTCGGAGATTCGCTGAGGGAGACAGGCCCCGATCAATTCTGGCCAAATTTCTGAGATCATCCGATAAAGATCTCGTGTTACACGAGGCGAGGAGTAAAGAAAAGCTTTCTTGGAAGAACCACAGCATTTTCTTGTTCCCAACATTGCGAATTCGACAAGAGAAATGTGATCGATTCAAGGAATGCAAGAAACTCTTACATCAATGGAAGGTCGATTTTGCATAAATGTTCCTGGCAAAATTGAGAATAGATACTAAGGATGGCCGTAAAGTATTTACATGTCCCCAGCAAGCCATGTCCTTCATAAAGTCAATGGACGGAGTAAGTTATTTTGTGGTTCTCACATTGCAGCCAAGTGAACCGACTCACTGAACATCCACTTGATCGTCCGAGGAAGCTGAGCACCTTTTATGTTTCTTTTTGTGCTGGTTCCGCCTAGCAGCTGGAGTTTGTTTTGTGTAGCAGCACTCCTTCGGGACGGTGTTGTGGATGAATCTTCACGTTCTTTGTGCTTATGCCTCCTATTGGTTGGAGTTTGTTTTGTAGAGTATTTCTTGCAGGACATTGGAGTGATTGGGTCAATTGTTGCACTCATATAGCAGTTGAATGGGCCAGCTCACTGAACATTCGTTTGACTGTCCGAGGAAAAAGAACGGCCTTTTTTTCTCCCATTTATTTTTTATTTATTTTATTTTTTTGGTGTGCTGGTTCCGCTAGAGGCTGGAGTTTGTTTTGTGAAGGAACACACCTTCGGGACAGTTATGTGGATGAATCTACACGTTCTTTCTGTTTATTCCGCCTATTGGCTGGAGTTTGTTTTATAATTGTTTGTTGTGTAATTCTGTTTTACAAAATTTGTATAGCAACACCGCACTTGAGCAATCCGATGGCAAAGTTGTTGCGGGGGCTCTCGTAGGCGTACATGGACTGTTTGAGTTTAGAGAGATGGACGCCAGTTGGCACTCTCGTGCGTGGGGTTAATGCGCACGTTTTTCTTTTTTCTGTTTGTTTGATTCGGGGGAAAGTTTGGGGTTTGATTGTTGCACTAATGCGGAATGTGGTCTTTATAATTTTATTTTTGACACATTTTTATTTTTTCTAATATGTAAAAATGTCAAATGTTAATATGAGTGGATTGTCTCTCTCCACGTGGAATGTGAATGGGTTGGGGCACCCCATAAAAAGAAAGAAAGTTATTTCTCTTCTTAAACGTAAGAAATATGATATAGTGTTTCTTCAAGAAATGCATCTTTCCCCGCAGGAAGCTGAAAAATTTGGGAAGCTATGGGGTGGACATGTTTTCTTTAGTGCTGGCTCAAATAAGAGCAGGTGAGTCATTACACTAATAAGTAAGCATCTTCAATTCAAATGTCTTAAACAGATTAAAGATAAATTAGGAAGAGTCATTATTGTTTTAGAAGAAATTCAGGGGCAAAGGTTGATTTGGGCTAATATTTACACACCTAACACTGATGATCAGGGCTTTTTTATAGATCTTGAAGGGATGTTGCAAGCCGCTGGCACCCCTCATGATATAACATTGGGAGGACACTTTAATTTAGTGATGGATTCAGTCCTTGATCATAGTGAAGCAAAAGTGTGTAAGCCCCCTAGAGCAACAGGATGTGTAAAAATCTTGGTCTTACAGATATTTAGAGACTTTTGAACCCATCTGGTAGAGACTATAATTTTTTTTCATCAATTCATAAGATTTATTCTTGAATAGATTGTTTTTATATATATATCTAAGTCCCTCATTTCTTCTGTTGTTGATTGCTCAATTGGAAACATCTTAGTCTCAGATCATATGATGGTGAGTTTAGAGGTGTTTCCACATACAAAGAAAAAGAAATCATTTAGTTGCTACTTTGTATCCCTTTTGCAAAATCCTGAATTCCAACATATGTTAAAGGCTGAAATCAATGTTTATATGGAGTGTCCTCTGTGGGTGTGGCTTGGGAGGCACTTAAGGCGGTTCTTAGGGATAAGATCATACAGTATGCCTCATTCACCAAAAAATCCAAAGCACAAGTTGGAAGGGAATATTAAATGTGCAGAGGCAGAGCTGGAGCGCTGAATGTCGTCTGATGGCCTCAGAGAATTTACCCGATTGAAATACATATGTAATACTAGTTTGTCGTGGAAGGTGGAGTTTTGGCTATTCAGGGCAAGACAGTCATACTTTGAGTTGTGGGACAAAGCAGGGAAGCTTTTGGCTAGATATATATGCAGAGAGAGTATTTTTCTATCATTCCCTCAGTGAAATCTGCTGGTGGTAAAATATTTAACTCAGCCATTGATATTAATAATGCTTTTAAAGAATTCTATCTTGATCTCTATAGTTCCACGTCTTCGTCTACTGATGAAGATATTAGAAACTTTGTGGAACCATTAGAACTCCCTAAACTGACAACTGAGCAAAAAAATTCTCTTGATTCTGAGATAACCTTGGAGGAGCTTGGCGAGGTAATTAAGGCCTAACCGATTAAGTAAAGTTATGACATCTTTTATACATATAGATCAGGTAGGGTTTATTCGGGGCCGCAGCTCTTCTGATAACATTAGGCGTTTCATCAATATCATGTGGTCAGTGGCGAATGATAAGACTCCGGTTGCTACCATCTCACTTGATGCTGAAAAGGCATTTGATGTGGTAGAATGGGATTATCTTTTTAAGATTTTGGAAATATACAGGTTCAGGAATATTTTATTGGATGGATCAAGTTACTTTATAGACAACCGTTAGTGGCGGTACAAACAAATGGATTAATTTCAGATTATTTTACTCGGCAGGGTCGCCCTCTTTCCCCATTATTGTTCTGCCTTGCCCTGGAAACATTAGCAGCCATGATAAGAAGGGAAGATGATTTTCCAGAGGCGGTGACGAGAGGTATGGTGCATAAGCTTTTGTTTTACGCTGATGATATTTTATTATTTGTCTCCGACCCCATTATATCTATGCCTTGCCTCCACAGAATTATTAATTCATTTTCTAAGTTCTCAGGCTACAGAGTCAATTGGTCTAAATCCAAAGCTTTGGCTCTGACAGCGTACTGCCCAGTAACAGCTTTTCAGCCAGGCACCTTTCAGTGGCCCAAACAAGGCATTAAGTATTTGGGCATTTTATTCCCAGCAAATTTGTCTGAGTTAGTTAGAGTTAATTTTGACCCCTTAATAAAAAGCGATGTGGGCAGGTGGGCTTCATTACATTTATCTATGTTTGGGAAGGTTAATGTTATTAAAATGAATTGTATTCCAAAATTTAAATACCTGCTATAATCTCTGCCTGTGGATGTCCCCCACTCTTATTTCAAGCAGTTTGATAGCATAGCGAAGTCCTTCATGTGGAATGGTAAGCGTCCTAGATTACACTTCAATAAGTTACATAGGCCGATTGACAAAGGTGGGCTAGGCCTACCCAAGATTTTGTTTTATTATTATGCATTCGGTCTCAGACATTTGGCTCATTGGTCGCTTCCACCTGAGAGAGCCCCTCCCTGGTTTTGTATTGAACAGGAAGTTCTTGCCCCATTTCGCCATTGCAAAGCCTTTCTATCAAACTAATCGGAGAAGTTATGTTATACCCCGTTATCCCGCATTTGCACTCGGTATGGACAAAAGTGTCCAGAGTGTTTAAAATCTGACATTTATTTAAATGTTGCCTCGAGCATATGGCTGAACCCCAAATTATGTATTAATAAGTCCCCTTTCTGCTGGTCAGAGTGGATTGTGAGGGGGGTACTACACTCTGTGACCTATATGAGAGTGGAGCGTTGAGATCCTTTGAAAATTTGGTTCAACATTTTGGGATTCCCAGATCTCAGTTCTATAGGTATTTACAGCTGCACCACCTGCTCTGTACTATTTTTGGGAGTAGCACACACACCCTAAAGTGGCAGATACTCTGGGAGAGGTGATTACTATTTTTGGAAAAGGTCATGAGACATCAGTGTATTACTTCCTGCCAATTCAGAGTCTGGGAGATGGAGCTTTAACTTCTATCAAGAGATTATGGGAGAAAGATTTAAACTTGGTATTGGAGGAAGGAGTGTGGGCTAGGATTCTAAAAAAATGTCAAGTCTTTATCTAGAGATGCAAGGGTGTGCCTTATGCAATTCAATATTTTACATAGATGAGGAGATGGGGAAGGTGGCAGCTTTCGAGGAGGTGTCAAGAAGAAGGCTGGGGTTTTGGGATTTGTTTGATAGGAAATGGGGCAATTATTTAGCGTTTTTGAGGGGCTGTGGAGAGAGAAGTTTAGTTTTAATTATGTATCTTTATTATATATATATATATATATATATATATATATATATATATATATATATATATATATATATATATATATTTATTTATTTATTTATTTATTTTTTTTTTTTTGGTGTGTGTGTGTGTATGCTTATATGTGACCACAGGGGTGTTCGTTGGTGATTGGGGAGGGGTAATAGTGGGGGTTAAATGTTAAATGTTGATTTAATGTATATATGTTGTGTTTTTCTTTATTATGTAGCTAAGAATCAATAAAAAAAATTTAATTGAAAGAAAGGTAACTATTCAGGATAAAACATTCATATATATCATGCTATTGTTGAAATTCTTTCTGTATTTCAGGAATGTTTTTGTTAATTAATTTTTATATATTTATGTATCCAAGATATAAAATGCATGGTTAAAACATGTACTATATTGAGCAGGAATTTTTAAGAATCCTTTACACAAAGGATTGCAAATCAGTTTTGAAAAGGATAGACAAATTGACCATGTGACATTGAAAATCCACCTCTGATTGGCTTAGAGCCTCTTTGGGGTGTGAACAAACCGAATGTGTTATAAGGCCAGTTTGAACAACCCCCAGTGGAGTTTGAGTACTGAGTTTGAATTCGAGTTCTGAGTTTTTCTCTAGGGGCAGTGGTGGCTCAGTGGTTAAGGCTCTGGGTTACTAACCAGAAGGTTGGGGGTTCAAGCCCCAGCACTGCCAAGATGCCACTGTTCTTGCTCTGCACTCCACTTCCTCTTCCTCCACACTCTTGCCCTTGTGGCTTGCACCCTCCATGCAATGTAGAAGTCCAGGAAGGCTCAGAATAAAGCTCCAAGGAAGCCCTTCTCTTCTCTGCACTACAACACACACATGACAGTCCTCCCTGCAGAAGCACTCACTTCAAAGCCCTCATCATCCATTGATGCAACAGACAACAACTATATATGATCTTAACAACAGATGTCCAAGACATCAATGAAACCACCCAGACTTTCTACAAAGAACCAAGCAACGCAAGGAAATGCAACAACACTTAAGTACATCTCCAGACTTTGCTAAAAATGCTGGTGTCTCTAATATAATTCAGGTTACCCGATTGCAAATCAAGTTAGACTGAATAAGTATTAATGGTTCTCAAGGCATTGTCTATAGACTCCATAAAGTTCCTTTTCTCTGTATAGACCATTTCCATCCAAGTCACTCTTTCAATTTATTCACCAAGCTGTTTCACATTTGTATGTGTTAGTTTAGTTTTCTATGTTTAGAATAGCAATAAAGTCTTGTTTGTATTCAAAGATAATTTGACTGTGGTATACTCTGATAAATAATCTCATCACTCATCACAAAATATGTGTGATATTATTTTCAAAAAGCCATGAGAATAATATTACTCCATTAAGTGAATTAATCATAATTCCCTTATTAAAGCTAATTCATTACAATAGAAATTGTAAGCGGATACAAGACATTTTATTACGATTTTAATGGTGGAGAATTTTATTCAGACAAATAATATAATCATTTGTCATTTATCTTTTTATCAATGGTTGTCAAACACAACTAATTCCATTATAAATAGACATACGGATGGTTTAATTTAATTCCTAACACACATAATGTTCCCCTACAATATTTAACTTTGCACATAACATACATAAACATCTGCACTGTATAGACTGAGCATATATTGCACTCTAAACATCGAAACATAATATTTGCTAATTAAAATTTGACTTTGCACTATCCCACCTACCATATTACCTCTGTATATATTTGACACCTCAGGAGTGAGAACAGGTTGCAAATGTGTATAGATAATTGTTATGAATTTGTTATGTCTTGTTTATTCTACTTTTTGTGTGTTATTTTCTGATCCAGTTATTTGTAACTGCCAAACGTTGGGTGGACACACAAAGTAATAATTTCAATGTACAGTGTAACTTGCCAATAAATAACTTAAACTGAAAGAATATGATTTGAAAAGATGAATGTCAGGGCTTGATGAGACAGTGTATGCAAAAAACAAAACAAAAATAAAAACATGCAAAAAAAATAATAAAAAAACAAGCAAACAAACAAACAAACAAACAGAAATAGAGTTGTAAACTAGGTAAAACTAGATATAAATTCTTAAAAAAAAAAGAATTAGAAATATACAGTATATAATGTATGAGAAACAAACGGTCTAGGGTAATATGAACAATTAAATTGGTTACTATGAACATTGAAGTTTTTTAAGCTATGAAGGGGTTGACAGTACCAGATACAAGGACCTTTTGTGAAATTGCAGATAGGTCCAAAGATGTCTTAAAAAAATAAAATAAAATAAAAAAAGCTGAATGAATATTATTTGAGGATCTTGTGGTGTGGCTATGAGCTGGAGTTAAACTGAAACAGGTTTGAACAAAAAATGACATATTTGAAGGTGGTTAATTCCACAAACAATAACAATTTGTAGCTTCTGAAACTGTGTGCAGGGGCTTGCTTGATGCTGAGAAGAAATGTCTTCTGATGACATCAATATTCCTTGGTTTTTGTGTTATATTTGAGCAATATGGCTTTTCTTTTCAACATTACATATAAATTTACCATCTATCAATATACCAAGAAAATTATCTGTGGTTATATCTCTGTGGTTTGATGCTCACCATTACAGTGGGTAAATCCAATTTCAGTTAAATATTATAATAGATTTGATAATGACGTGTCCCTTGTTAGTAGCTGAGTTTATTTTACTATTTATGAATGATTACTACTGTCCCCTCTGAGCTCTGAATAAATAATAGAGCCCAATTTTTTTTCTTTTTTTCTTTTTTGAGTGTGTTAAATCAAGTAGATGTAGATGAGTGTGATTATGACCAGAGTAACGCTACTCAAATTTCACGATACGATGCATAGGCACGATACGATATGATACGACCACCCACAAAGGTTTCGCTCAAACTTATTCAAGCATTCGACATAAAGGTCTTTTAAATCATAAATGCCACAAAAGTGTCTGTCATTGGCAACAAAAAGCAGAGCTCTAAGTAACTTAAACAACAGCACTGCATTTATTTTGTTTGATTGCTGAGAAAAATTAACATGAACTCAAAATTTTCATGAGAAAACAAGCTTCTCTACACTCTAGACATTTATATTTGTATAGCACTTTTCACAATACACATAGTTTCAAAGCAGCTTTATAGAAAATCATGCCTTGTTGTCTAAAAGCCCCCTGTGAACAAGCTGAAGTGACTAGCAAGAAAAAACTTCTTTCAGTGTTATTTAGTGGTGGTTTTACGATATACATAATCCAATATTATTTAGCGGCTTGAGAAAAACCGATCGGCACACGTAATTGTTTTGCTCTTTTCCCCCGTTTCACTTTGCATGTAAACCTTACCACCGTTATTACCGGCTTATAACATGTGTGCAAGTGTTGTTCTCAAAGCTGTTTACATTTTGAAGTCAAAAGTAGATAATTATAATCGTGGGTTTCTACGTTGGCTGTTTTTTGATAGTTATGACTCATAGTTATGAGTTTTGTTCATACAAACATAGTCATAAGTTTATGAGCATCTTGCTGTGCATGTCACACTCAGTGTCAGCTGGGAGAGGCGGCTGTTAAACTTAGTGCTGCTGTTTCTGCCTCACAAATCCAGCGATTTGCACAGTGATGTCAGCGTAAATAAAACAACACGTTTGATATACTGTAGCACTGGGACATGACACTGTTGTTTGGCAAATTCGACAAGCGATTCCACTACAATACAATCTACTTGCCGTTTGCTATCGATCTTCTCATCTATGTACTGTAAGTGTGTTCCTCTGTCTTCCTGTGAGCGCTCAGCACTGCATCTCCAGGGAGGCGACTGTTCCACAACTCTCAATATTGCAATACTCAATACTGATTGGTTTTAATTACACTATAATGTTTGTTTATGTATCATACGATACATACGGTATTGTATAGTGAGCGTCGTATCGTATTAAGTTACAACACTTACTATACAATACCATATGTATGTACAGTATATGTATTTGGATATTTTTACACCCCTAATATATATATATGTGTATATATATATATATATATATATATATATATATATATATATATATATATACACTATATTGCCAAAAGTATTCGCTCACCCATCCAAATAATTGAATTCAGGTGTTCCAATCACTTCCATGGCCACAGGTGTATAAAATGAAGCACCTAGGCATGCAGACTGCTTCTACAAACATTTGTGAAAGAACAGGCTGCTCTCAGGAGCTCAGTGAATTCCAGCGTGGTACTGTGATAGGATGCCACCTGTGCAACAAGTCCAGTCTTGAAATTTCCTCGCTACTAAATATTCCACAGTCAACTGTCAGTGGTATTATAACAAAGTGGAAGCGATTGGGAATGACAGCAACTCAGCCACGAAGTGGTAGGCCACGTAAAATGACAGAGCGGGGTCAGCGGATGCTGAGGCGCATAGTGCGCAGAGGTCGCCAACTTTCTGCAGAGTCAATCGCTACAGACCTCCAAAGTTCATGTGGCCTTCAGATTAGCTCAAGAACAGTGCGTAGAGAGCTTCATGGAATGGGTTTCCATGGCCGAGCAGCTGCATCCAAGCCATACATCACCAAGTGCAATGCAAAGCGTCGGATGCAGTGGTGTAAAGCACGCCGCCACTGGACTCTAGAGCAGTGGAGACGCGTTCTCTGGAGTGACGAATCACGCTTCTCCATCTGGCAATTTGATGGACGAGTCTGGGTTTGGCGGTTGCCAGGAGAACGGTACTTGTCTGACTGCATTGTGCCAGCTGTGAAGTTTGGTGGAGGGGGGATTATGGTGTGGGGTTGTTTTTCAGGAGCTGGGCTTGGCCCCTTAGTTCCAGTGAAAGGAAGAGATTTTGGACAATTCCATGCTCCCAACTTTGTGGGAACAGTTTGGAGATGGCCCCTTCCTGTTCCAACATGACTGCGCACCAGTGCACAAAGCAAGGTCCATAAAGACATGGATGAGCGAGTTTGGTGTGGAAGAACTTGACTGGCCTGCACAGAGTCCTGACATCAACCCGATAGAGCACCTTTGGGATGAATTAGAGCGAAGACTGCGAGCCAGGCCTTCTCGTCCAACATCAGTGTCTGACCCCACAAATGCGCTTCTGGAAGAATGGTCAAAAATTCCCATAAACACACTCCTAAACCTTGTGGAAAGCCTTCCCAGAAGAGTTGAAGCTGTTATAGCTGCAAAGGGTGGGCCGACGTCATATTAAACCCTATGGATTAAGAATGGGATGTCACTTAAGTTCATATGCGTCTAAAGGCAGATGAGCGAATACTTTTGGCAATATAGTGTATATATATATATATATATATATATATATATATATATATATATATATATATATATATATATATATATGCACTGATCAGCCACAACATTAAAACCACCTGCCTAATACTGTGTAGGTCCCCCTCGTGCCGCCAAAACAGCACCAACCCACATCTCAGAATAGCATTCTGCAATGCTGCTCTTCTCACCACAATTGTACAGAATGGTTATCTGAGTTACCATAGACTTTGTCAGTTCGAACCATTCTCTGTTGACCTCTCTCCTCAACAAGGCATTTCCGTCCACAGAACTACCACTCACTGGAAGTTTTTTGTTTTTGGCACCATTCGGAGTAAATTCTAGGGACTGTTGTGCAAGAAAATCCCATGAGATCAGCAGTTACAGAAGTACTCAAACCAGCCCATCTGGCACCAACAATCATGCCACGGTCCAAATCACTGAGGTCACATTTTTCCAAATTCTGATGGTTAATGTGAACATTAACTGAAGCTCCTGACCCATATCTGCTTGAGTTTATGCATTGCACTGCTGCCACATGATTGGCTAATTGGATAATCACATAGATGATTGTTGGTGCCAGACAGGGTGGTTTGAGTATTTCTGTAACTGCTGATCTCTAGAATTTACAGTTCTGTGGACGGAAATGCCTTGTTAATGAGAGAGGTCAACAGAGAATGGCCAGACTGGTTCGAACTGACAAAGTCTACATTAACTCAGATAACCACTCTGTACAATTGTGGTGAGAAGAATAGCATCTCAGAATGCTATTCTAAGATGCGGGTTGCCGCTGTTTTGGTGGCACGAGGGGGAGCTACACAATATTAGGCAGGTCGTTTTAAGGTTGTGGCTGATCTGTGTAAATCATGATGTTTACGTTTTCATATACACTTGTTTACATTTTAAGAGAGAAAACCTTATGTGGAAATCTGACTTCAGTTTTCCAGAACAAAACCAATTTACAGTAAATGGTGCACTTTACTGAAGCCTCCAAGTGTGCATCGCTTTATCACTGGCTCCATGCAAATTTAATCAGTGACAGTAGAAATTCCAATGAGATCACACAGGAAGTCGGCATGCTGTTTCCGAAAGTTCCAGTACCCTAGTATTGGCCTATGTGCTGAGCAGGGCAGAGCCGTGCGGCGTCTGGGCAGAACGAGGCCGGGAATATAAGTGGTGAATGACTTTCACCTGTGTGCCACACCAGTCTCGCGTTCCAGCAAGGGGTGGTGGGAGTACTTAAGGAGAGAGACACGAAGACTCTGGTCTGCCTGTCTCCGACCTTCGAATACGAAAGCCACATTTCACCCTCTTGTGACAGTCATGATTTACTTTTAAATTGCTCGTTATAGATAATATTCATTACTGTCCCAGTGTGAAGCTTATCAGTGCAGCACAACGTTCACCGAGGTATGTGGCAAAACTGTCCACAAGTTGTAATGTAAGTAAGAAAGCTGCATTATCTGCTTGTTATAGGGTGACAACATTTCTTTTCCCCCGTTGGGTATTTCTAAATCACCTAAATTTGCCTGTTTTCATTTTGAATTTCTCTCTGTAGTCATACATAGATACATCATATATTCTGTGTGTTTAACCATCTTGGCTTTGCTTGTCTCCCTCACTCTATGTGCGAGGCTGCTGCATGTGTGGTAGAAAAAGGGAGAGAAAGAGAGCTCTCTTAGGCAAGTGACCGTGAGAAAAAGACACTTTTTGATGAAAAAAAAATTATAATAATTTAAAACAAGTAACATAGAAGGAACACTTAGATGTTTGCAATATATATGTCTGAAAATGTCTGTTTTACCTTACCTCAGTTTCAGTGAACTTTGCTTGCCACTGAAGTTAGTTAAAGCTACTGTTTGATATAGATATACATAACTCGCTTGGACTTTCAAGAAACAAGAACAATTTCAGACTTTAAATAAATAATTACTAATTACTATAATTAATAATGTGTAGGAAGTTTGCGTTGTAGGGATTTACAAGCAGATTTCAGATTGAATGGCTAATGCTTACTCACTGAAATGAGAAGATTTTCTATTAAGTCAAAAGGCACACTGGAATGTTTGGGGCATAGCAGTATGGTGGTGCATTGGCTTCAGTGTTATGACGTCATCAGCAGTCCAGCTCTATATTATAACACGAAGAAGCAAACAGTACAGATAATGTGCTGAAATGAAAGTAAGAATACTGTCATATGAAAATACTTAATAAACCCTGGAAAAACCTCTTTGGGTATTATTTATTATTTCTTATATATAACTGTCTGTAAGCTATAATATACATATCTATGTCCAAATGTTCCCTCTGAAATAAGCTAAGGAAAATAAGCTTGCCGATGTAATTTGATGGGAGTGCAATGTAAAAGTCTATTTATGGAAGACTGAAACTGAAAGTATGTAAATTTAATCATATCATTTTATATAATGGGATGCCTGAGGCACTGTAGTAATTTCTGCTTAGAGTAGCAGTTGTACTGACAGCGTGCCAGACTGATTAAACTCTATTAAAGGAGTTTAAGATTATCTTAATAGTAAACTACTCACATGGCATTGATTTCATCAAGTGTTTTGCCCATTAAGACTTTAAATAGGGCCTTGAAAATGGCATCGCTTTTTTCTTAAGTGTGAGAGAAGTGCAAAATGAAGGGTTAGACTTTAATCTGTTCAGCAGAGGTGCTCTGATTTCATAATGATTAAACCTGTGCCAGCCGACCCTGCTTCTCTGTTCTGTGACCAGTGTTGCTTTGTAGCATTTGCTTTGTGCATAATCCTCCAAAAACATGCCTCTGGGGGACTTCAAACAATGCCCACAGCCTCTTTGCAATTTCTTCTCTCACTTGGGTTGATATTTCATAAGAGTAACAGCACAGTCAGCTTGGAATATGTGTTTAGCCGTTTAATTATCTAGTTTTCCCATACACATAATGCATATGACTGTATAACTAAATGAAGGCCACCCATACTCACTCTCATTCCCTTATTTCCTTTTATTCTCAAGTCACCATGCTATGAACTAATGATAGTCAGTGTAATTGTACCAGTAATATACAGTAGGGGATAAATTTGTTCTCAGGGAAAGCATATGGTAAAACGCTCATTAAGGCTATTCTGTTTTGAAAGAGGCTGTCTTCTTACTGTGAACAGCTACAGATAAACTTTTTGTCTGCCAGTCCATCTGCCACTGGAGTTTTCTTTCCGTAAAACTTCACGGACTCACCACCTTTTGGTCTGGATCTACATTGCTATACCTGAAAACTTTGAGAGATGAGGCAATCTGAGCGAGTTTTGTTGAGAGATCCATCAGGAAACAGACAGGACCATAAAAGGATGCAAAATCTAGGTGCTTACTGTCACTCATCCATAGGCAGCTGAATCTATACTTGGTCCCCAAGGGGTAATACGTCACATGCATATGCAAGGAGACCAAAAGCAGTTTCAACTGCTGAAGTAACTCATTAAATCACATGATGTCCGAAATATGGCATGACCTTCTTTTATATTTCCTTTTAATTGGCTTCTCTTCAATGGCAGAAAGTTGTTTGTAATAGTGGTTGACCGATATATCGCTGTGGCTGATAAATTGGCCGATATTCAGAATTTTTTAATTATCACATTAGCCAATAAATATTCCCGTTTGGCTGATTTGTTTCTTAAGGCCGCAAGGGCACAGAGAATTGTCTGCATGCATGTGAAGTGCCTGGGACATGCAAACGACCAATCACAGTTCTTTTTTTTAATTTTTTTTTTACATGCCATTGTGTTACTACAATAACAGACCGGTGTGCAACACAGTCTCATTTAAATGGTCCGAATATCAGATAGACGGGCAGGAGATCATAATGTTAAAGTGCTTGCATGTTTCACTCTCCCTCTCTCTCCACAACAGTTCTCTGTAACATTTAAATGTATTGTCTAATGATATAAAGGCAAATGTCAACAGGGGTCGAGATGAGGGGGGATGCGGGATGGCATAATCAAATATATAGTTTTCTACATTTGATAAATAACATACTTTAAATAAGGGCAATTAGCCAGTCAGAATTAGATTTCAACATGTGTAATGTTGCTAGATTTCTGTAAGTGAAATCCCCCAATCAAATCTTGACATCTGAACAGTTTGGAAATATTCAGCCAGGGTGACGCTTTAGTCACGCAATCTGGCAACCATGAGCACGCAAGCTCTCTCTCCACTTCGAAAAGATGCCAGTTTTCTGAATTAAACACTGACAGGTATTTTGGAGTTTAGCGATGGGTTGATTCGTCCTTCCTAGTGTTCACATGAAAGTCACGCCACTGAAGGTAATGCAAGTTTTCAAATGTTTCACGCACTTTCATAAACGGCCAAGGGAACAGTTAAAGGAAATCTTTTGTCTTTCTTTAAAAAAAGAGAACAGAATCTAAGATATTGCTATGACAAGTGTACAGATACAATGTGTGCATGTGTTTAACTCCAACAATTTTCAAGGTTTCGCCCATAAAACGCTTTTGTGCGTAGAACAACTTTTTTACACCACTGTTTAATCAGAATCAGAATGAGCTTTATTGCCAAGTATGCTTACACACACAAGGAATTTGTCATAGTGACAGAAGCTTCCAGTCAAATTCAACCGTTTATACATACATACATACAAACATATACATTTAAACATACATATAGTGACATAAAAAAAAAAAAAAAATCATCCTACATAGAAACAGCCCAAAATTCCTTTATATTAGTTTGGTTATTGGAGTAGAAAAAATGTGTGTCTGTGACCAGTAGCGGTTCTAGCTTGTATGGTGCCCTAGGCGAAACCCGCTTCAAATGTTGAATGTTCAAAAAAGAAATGTTGGCATGTCTAGTGCAGAATAATCTTTTATTGTTATTTCTTAAAAAAATTAAGCAGTGAAACAATTGTATTTTAAAATACGATTCATATTTAAAAACACTTTTGTCCACCAAATCAAAGACATTGGGTGTAACCAACATGTAGGTAGCCAGCCATTTTGTTGTTTATGTTGACCACTGAAACCATAAGACAGAGCAGACACCTTTAGACCCCCAAGACTGAGCGTGAGGTTTTAAAAATACATCTAACATTTATTTTGACATTTTTATGAAAAGGCACATTTTGTTCAAGTTTTGTGGTGTAACCTTGAAAAAAACTTGATATTTTTGACTAAAAAATTCATAATATTTATATATATACACTCATTCTTTATTATATTTTTTTTTTCTTCACATTTTAGAATAATAGTAAAGTCATTAAAACTATGGAATAACATAAATGGAACTATGGGAATTATGTTGTTACTAAACAAAATCCAAAATAAATCAAAACTGTGTTATATTTTAGCATCTTCAAAGTAGTCACCCTTTGCCTAGAATTTTCAGAAATGTACTCGACATTTTCTCAACTAACTTCTTATATTTTTGTCTAAAAAAATAATTTCAAACATTTAATCATACACCTTCAGATCAAAAGATTTTTAAGATCATGAGAAATATTTCAGTCAAGTGTTTCAAAACTTTTGACCAGTAGTGTATATATATATATATATATATATATATATATATATATATATATATATATATATATATATATATATTAGTATGTATATATAGCTCTGGAAAAAATTAAGAGACCAGTGCAAAATTATCAGTTTCTCTGGATTTACTATTTATAGGTATGTGTTTGAGTAAAATGTACATTTTTGTTTTATTCTATAAAGTACTGAAAACATTTCTTGCAAATTCCAAATAAAAATATTGTCATTTAGAGCATTTATTTGCAGAAAATGACAACTGGTCAAAATAACAAAAAAGATGCAGTGTTTTCAGACCTCGAATAATGCAAAGAAAACAAGTTCATATTAATTTTTAAACAACACAATACTTGTCCCCTATCTGTCACTCACTCGACGTTGTGTTGATGTCGATAGGGGTCACTCTTGGGAGCCCCAAACGCCTCTGCTTTTTTTTAAAAAAGGCCAATGAGAATTGGCGAGTGGAATTTGCATGCCACTCCCCCGGACATACAGGTATAAAAGGAGCTGGTATACAACCACTCATTCAGATTTTCTCTTCGGAGCTGAATTAAATTCCCTCCAAAGAAACATCTCAAAACTGCTGGATTTACGGCGCATTTCAGCGGCTTATCCCCCTCTGCACCCGTGGAGTGTAGAGAACACCCCTGGGTGCTTCGGAAGAGAGTATATTCTAAAAGAGTATATTTTCATTCACAAAAAGAGCGGCACACACGGAACGTCTTTTTAAAGATGCCTTTCCGTTTGTGTGTTATTCCTGGTTGCGGTCATTATCTCTCCGCTTCTGACGGCCACAATCGCTGTCTTACGTGTCTGGGCACTGCCCACGCGGAGACATCGTTCATGGATGAGTCATGTCCTCATTGCGAGAACATGACCATGGCAACGTTGCGGTCGCGGTTTGCTTTTGTAAGAAACAGCGGCTCCCCGCACCGGTCCTTCTACCTACGGATTTGAGGCCGCGTCGGTTAGCAATGGGGGTGATTTGGGGACATCAATGGGACCACCTTTGCCGGGTATCCCCCCACGGACCTCCCATTCCCCAGCTTTACGTCGTCCCTGACGACTGTGGCCTGCGGTGCCACTGGACAAGCAGCCTCCATCCTGCACGCCATGGCTCTCCTGCAAGTACACCAAGCCAAGGCGCTAAAAGAACTGCACGAGGGTAGTTCTGACCCGGGATTGATGCAGGAACTGCGCTCGGTGACCGACCTCGCTCTCCAGGCAATGAAGGTCACGGCGCGGTCTCTTGGGCAGGCGATGTCCACCCTGGTGGTCCAGGAGCGCCAAATTTGGCTCAACTTGGTCGAGATGGGAGAGGCGGACAAGGCACAGTTCCTTGACGCCCCCATTTCCCAGGTTGGCCTGTTTGGCGACACCGTCAAGGACTTTGCCCAGCAGTTCTCGGCGGTGAAGAAGCAGACAGAGGCCTTACAACATATCCTGCCCCGGCGTGGCTTAAGACCCCGCACCCTGTCTGTTCGTCGCCAAGGGCATCCTCCTGCAGCAACAACACCGGCTCCACCGCAGCCCGCCCCCATGGCCCGGCTATGGCGTGAAGCCCTCCGCAGGAAGCAGATGACACCTGTCTTGTAGCCGGCCGCTAAGAACCTGAGGAAGGCTTCGAAGCACCCCCGAGACAGGCGACCCAGGGGCGAGGAGACCCACTTCTCTGGGGCTGGTCGACAGACCACTCCATCCCCTGGTGGAGGGCCGGGAGGAGAATCTTTTGTCTCCGCATGCCCGGGAGGCACCCAAAAGCCTGACAAAAGAATGGTTCCCTCGTCTCCTGGATCACATATCTGGTGCACCGTCCACCTTCCCATTTTGGCAGGTATGGTGCTCCAGCGGCGGACCCCCGCCCCTGTGCGCCCAGCTGTGGCACAAACACGCCCACACGGGATTGGTTCCAGTGGACTACGGGGACGAGATTCCTCCTCCCCCCTCTTCGGCCAATCTTATGGTGGGCAGCAGGAGCCAGGTAAGTGCTTCGATGTCCCTGGACTCAGCACGGCCACGGGGCTCGAGTCCCCTCGACGTGGCATCTTGAGCTCCGGCCCGACGCGAGGCCCCACCCACTGGTACGTCTGACGTGATCATTCCCTTGGTCCCCCTCGCCCGGAGTTGGGTGCATGGCTTGTGCTTTCTAACCCATCGCGATGGCTGACCTGGACCGTCCGACTCGGCTATGCGATTCAGTTCACCAGGTGCCTGCCCAGGTTCAGCGGTATCTGCTTCACCTCAGTGAAGGGCGAGAGCGCCACTACCTTGCGTGCGGAGATCGCTACCCTTCTGCGCAAGGGTGCGATAGAGCCTGTCCCTCCAGCCGAGATGAAGAAAGGGTTCTACAGACAGGCTGGGGCGCCGGATGCAATGGGCACACAGCCGCAGCCTCCTGGACTGGCCCATGGCTGCGTTGGAACATCAACTGCCTGGAATTGTTGGCAGTACTGCTCGCCCTGTGGAGGTTCTGGCCGTTGATCCAGGGCAAGCACGTGTTGGTCCGGACGGGCAACACAGCAACGGTAGCGTACATCAACCATCAAGGCGGTCTACGCTCCCGTTGCATGTCACAACTCGCCCGCCGTCTCCTCCTCTGGAGTCAACAGCGCCTCAAGTTGCTACGAGCCACTCACATCCCGGGCGACCTCAATACCGCAGTGGATGCGCTGTCATGTCAGGTTAACCTCAGGGAGAGTGGAGACTCCACCCTCAGGTGGTCCAGTTGATTTGGAGTTGATTCGGTCGAGCACAGGTAGACCTGGTTGCTTCCTGGGAATCCTCCCACTGCCCGCTTTGGTATGCCCTGACCGAGGCACCCCTCGTTATAGATGCGCTGGCACACAGATGGCCCCCTGGACAATGCAAATATGTGTTTCCCCCAGCGAGCCTACTTGCACAGACCCTGTGCAAGGTCAGGGAGGACAAGGAGCAGGTCATCCTTAGTAGCAACCTACTGGCCCACCCAGACGTGGTTCTCGGATCTCACGCTCCTCACGACAGCCCCCCCCCCCCCCCCCGATGAATTCAAGGACCTTCTTTCTCAGGGACGGGGCACCATTTGGCACCCATGACCAGACTTCTGGAATTTCCACATCTGGACCCTGGACAGGACACGGAAGACCTAAGTGGCCTACCACCCGTGGCGGTAGTCACGATCACTCATGAGGCGCCTGTATGCCTTGAAGTGTTCAAAGACTGTGTTCCCTGGATGACTTTCCTCCTTAGCCCTCTGGCAGTTGAGTTTGTGGAGAAACTCACTGACTGGCCCATTACGTGCACTAATGAGCCCCTGTACTGAAGTAGGTGCTCCACATGTGCTGGTTCCCCGAAGGCGACCCCATGTGATATCTTCCGCAAAATCGTTTCCCTGTCAGCAAACTATGTCTTCCTTGGGCAGAGGCCCCTCTTCCCCTGGTCGCCATGATCTATAGAAACTCCTCCCCCTTCGGGTAGGACCTACCATGGGACCTCTCCACATGACATACTTCCGACAAGACTCGGTAAGACAATGTGATGTATTACACTCAAAATACCCCCCTCTTTTTGGGCGGGCTGTGGTCTCCACGGTGTCTTCCCCTTGGGAGGGACAACCCTCGACGCAGACACTATGGCTCCCAGTCAGTTAACAAATTCCACTCTTTTTGGGGAGAAAAGAGAGGGAAAGAGGCCTTGGCTGGGCTAGCCTGTCCCTATAGTTGGGCAGTCGACTTGTTCCTAATGAACCGTTCGATGCTCATAAGAGCGTTGGGGGAGGTTACGTGACAGCCTGGGGCACTGGCTACGAGGCACACAGTGGTCTGCCCGTCACACACCACCAGTTCACGTAACACAGTTCAGATAGTTGTGGCATTTTGTATAGGGACCCGTAGTGTCACTACATCGACACAACATCAAGTGAGTGACAGATAGGGAACGTCATGGTTACTTTCGTAACCTCCGTTCCCTGATGGAGGGAACGAGACGTTGTGTCCCTCTTGACACAATGCTGAACTACCCGCTGAAATGCCGGGACCTCGTCTCGGCTCCTCAGCACAAAACCTGAATGAGTGGTTGCATACCAGCTCCTTTTATACCCGTATGTCCGGGGGAGTGGCATTCAAATTCCACTCGCCAATTCTCATTGGCTTTTTTTAAAAAAAGCAGATGTGTTTGGGGCTCCCAAGAGTGACCCCTAGTGTCACTACATCGACACAACGTCTCGTTCCCTCCATCAGGGAACGGAGGTTACGAAAGTAACCATGACGTTTCCCTCAGTTCTACATGGAGGGAGTACATTAAAACTGCTGTGTTTAGATCCTATGCTCTTTATTCATCATTCATCATTCTACAAACCATTACATTATTGCAGTTTACTCTCATATATTTGTGACTTGTATTGCTTAAATATGGAATGCGTAACCAAATTTGTTTACAGACATTTCATTTCTTAAAATAGTGTATTGGAAAGGAGGCTAGCTAAAATTTTAAGCCTGTATTGTATCGATTTGAAATTCTGTTTGTTGATTGGTTGGTATATGTGGGAATAAAAGGCATACTTTTTCATTAGAGCCAAATCTTATGCTTGAGACCAAGGCGGAGCCGGAGGCATGGAGAGCCAGGGTGATGCTGCAGGCTCGGAGGACCAAGCTGGACCTAGGTTCAGAGGGCTGAGGTGGAGCTGGGGGCTCGGAAGACCGAGGCCTGGCCGGTGGGAGTGAGGACCAAGGAGACCAGAGCAGATTAGGCAGACAGCCAGGAGACCAATGAGACCAGAGCAGATTAGGCAGACGGCCAGGAGACCAAGGAGACCAGAGAAGATCAGGCAGGTGGCCAATTTGTTTTACACCCCTAATTTTCTCTGTCCTTGGGCAAACCCTAACACGAGGCTGTCTTTGCAAGTGGCAACAGCCAGCCTTATTTCATCTCCCTTGTCATGCAATGACAACTGGGGTAGTCCACTGTCCCTCCGCTCGGGGCCAATGCAGCTTTGACATCCCTAGTTATACACTTTGGGGGAGAAAAAGACAAATGAAACCAATGGTGGAAGCACTTGCCAATGTTTTCTTGCACTGTCCTTCATCATTCTACAACGTTTTGGGAGGATCTCAAACCTGAGCAAAATCCAGCGCTCAAATCCCCTGCTCACTGGACAGTTCACCAAATATTTTTACCATTATTCCAAGGATTATATGAGCAAACAAACTCATGAAATGAAGTTCTAAACGTAAATTCGGAAGAAGCTAGTTCATCTAAGCTTGTCAATCATAATTTCAGAGTATATAAAGCGCTGCCTACCTTGATCCTGTGACAATCCTTCAGGCATCCCACTTCCTCCCCTTCACCTCCTTTTATACCTAACATCCAGTTACCTCTCTCAATCAAGGCCCTATTCACCTATATATCTCCTTGCTCTAATCTGACAGTCTGGTAGGGAATCTCAAGCCTAAGCGAAATTCAGCACTCAAATCCCCTGCTCACTGTACAGCTCGCCAAATATGTTTACCATTATTCCAAGGATTATATGAGCAAGCGACCCTTACAAAAATAAACTGCAGTAAAACTGCAGTCTGATTGCAGTATTACTGCAATCTATGAAGTAAAAATGACAAACTCTACTGCACTTACTTTTCCTTTTAACTGCAGTACTGATATAGTGCACTGCAGTACAGTTGCAGGTCAGTGTAGTACTACTACAGTTCAGTGAAGTATACCTTCATTTCACACTGGTATAACTGCAGTACATTGCAAAGTAATAGCAGTTCAGTGTAGTACAATATAAAATCAATGCAGTTGATTTGAGTTCACCTGCAATTCAGTGCAGTTAAACAGCTGCATTTCAGTATAAATGGAGCTTCAATTGTAAATGCAGTTTTCACATTAAACAAAACTGCAGTTTTAAAGCATTTAAACTAGGGCTGTCGAAATGAACACACGTGATTAATTACAATGTTTGATTTTTTTTTTCTTTTTTTCTTTTTTTTTTTTTGCACGATAAAAGTAATTACCAATTTGACATTAGATTCTGGCAGTCTATTCAGCTCTTTGTGAGATATAAACACTAGTTGCAATAGGGAGGAACCTTACACAGAGACGCGCACACCACAAACATACACACAGCATCAAAGTGATGGAGAAAGAACCTCTTAATGGTATTTTTTTTTTTTTTTGTTTGTTTTTTTACAAATCAAACCCAGACACAGCAAATTAAAGCCACATTCACACGGCTCATTGGAGTGAAGCAACCAGTGTTTCCTCGGGTGCCTCGTTGTGCTTCTGTCTTACCGGACTATTTGGATGAAGTATCATTATGTGGTCAGTATTAGCGCTAAAAGCAAAACGGGTGTCATTGTTTCTCAGGGCGACGTCTTTAAAAGAACATTTGCATGGCTTTTCTGTGATAAAACTCATGTGTTCGATGGTTCATGGTGGAAGAGCGAGATCCTACAAACCCAGAAATTTGCTTCTCATGTGGTCAGTCGCATGTTATATTAGTATTAGGGGGTGTACAGTTTAGTTGAATAGTCACTTCATTCTAAAGTGTAAATAGAGGAAGAACCTTTTTGACACGGAGCACTTTGCTCATGCTTTCATTTCTCACACGCTGAAATGAGAGCGCATCATCAGTCTCCCCAATACACAATCAAACATACACACACAAGTGCACAGGGAGAGAGAGAAAAGCCGCACATGTACCACGTACAGTAAAGAAAATGTGGAAAATATTTGGAAAAATTAGGATAGTGCAACCTCTTTTTTTCTATTTTTCTTCTACGTAAGAGCTCCAAATCAGGGTGATGGAGCAGGGACGTAACTTTATTAATGTGAATAATTTCCAACATTTCTACACATGCACATTACCATGCCTCTTGACATATAGTAACCGTATGGCACTTGGCAGATGTCAAAATGTTTTTTCCAAAAATACTTTTGGATTGATTCCTGCTTTTAAACTCAAAGATGTGGATTCGAATGGAAATTAAATTACTGCATGACCTTGGTGTTTGTCAAAAAACATTAGGTAATTAGGCCGGGCATTTTTTTATGGATGGTGGGAGAAAAACACAGACATTTTGGATTCGGATCCAAATCACTGCCCCTTACATCCCCATGTAAAACAATTACCGTCCAAAAGGGCTCAAGATGTAGCACTTTTCATGTGGAGTTCAAAGCAGTGCAAATCATTTGAATGCGACTTCACGATTGCTGTAGCAAAGTGGACAGCCACAGCCTGTCAGACAATTAATATTATGGAGGATGAGGGTTTAAGAGATATACTGTGCATTGCAATGTATACGCAAACAAGTTTTTTCAATTTGTGTACCTCCCACTTAGACTTTGGGAAACTTTTCATGTTACTTGGTGCTATTTTAGTGCTTTTCTATCTTTATACTGTAAAAGGCTTTGTTTGGAAAATATGAATAAAACATTATTGTTATCACCCCTGGAGTTCGCTAGTTCGCCAGTTCGAATCCTAGGGCGTGCTGAGTGACTCCAGCCAGGTCTCCGAAGCAACCAAATTGGCCCGGTTGCTAGGGAGGGTAGAGTCACATGGGGTAACCTCCTCGTGGTCGCTATAATGTGGTTTGTTCTCGGTGGGGCGCGTGGTGAATTGAGCGTGGTTGCCGCGGTGGATGGCGTGAAGCCTCCACACACGCTATGTCTCTGTGGCAACGCACTCAACAAGCCACGTGATAAGATGCGCGGGTTGACTGTCTCAGACGCGGAGGCAACTGGGATTCGTCCTCCGCCACCTGGACTGAAGCGAATCACTATGCGACCATGAGGACTTAGAGCGCATTGGGAATTGGGCATTCCAAAATTGGGAGAAAAAGGGGAAACCCCCCCCCCCCCAAAAATAAAAAAAAATAAAACATTATTGTTGCATATTGTTTTCTTCTCTTTTTTTAAGTAGGAACTAACTGCATTTTGACAGGAAAATAAGTATTTATAGAGGGATATTTCAGAATGTTCAAAATCTGTGATTAACCATGAAAAATCATGTGATTAAACATTTTAACCGACATTGCCAATACTGGGTGTTCTATACATTACAGTACTGGATTTTAGAGGTCATGTACTGTACTGTGTACTGCATGTACTGTATAACATGTTCTTGACACTTGCTCTGATAATTTGTGAAAATGGATGCCTTTAGCATTGCCATTTTTTTATGTTTATTTTATACTTTTATACTTGCATGTATAATTTGAAATATTGCATTGCTAATGCGTGGGTAGTGTAGGTGTAGTTTAGTAGCAGTTCAAGTGTGGAAATACAGTAGCAGTACAAGTGTGGTAATTTGGACGCAGTATTCCTGCAGTTTTCTATACTGCAGTACAAGTGTGGTAATTTGGACGCAGTATTCCTGAAGTTTCATTAATGCAGTACAAGTGTGGTACTTTGGACGCAGTATTCATGCAGTTTCAGTATTGCAGTACAAGTGTGTCAATTTGGAAGCAGTATTCCTGCAGTTTCCAGTACTGCAGTAATACTGTGTCCAATTTACCACACTTGTACTACAGTTAAAAACTGCAGTTATTTTTGGTAAGGGGAATTCATGAAGCAACAATACAACCAATTGAAGAGACTGTAAGTCTATCCCTCACAGCTTTGTTTTCATTCCAGTCAAAAAATAACTTAAATATTTTGAATAACGTCAATAGTTGTACCAGAGGATGCACTGATTTGACATTCTATGTAAGGAATGCATCCCACTACCCTTTAAGATTATGTCAAACAGTTTCTAATATTATATCCTGGAAATGTGTTGGCAAAAACACATAACATTATTCTTTGTTACAACGGCTGACTCTAGATTCCTCCCTAAATCACCTCAAGATCTACATATATATATATATATATATATATATATATATATATATATATATATATATATATATATATATATATATATACAGACTTGTTTGTTTTTATGCAGTGGAAAGCTATTGACTTTTTTATTTCAATTCATGACTTGTGATTGATCTGTGGTATCATAAAGGCTCTGCTATTCTCTTTACTCCTCTGATTACCTCAGGGACCAAGGGATTTTTTTCCCATGTGAAGTCGGGTTCTTTGATAAATGAAAATGCTTTCTTTAAAACATTAAACCCATCAGCTTTAATAGCATATTAAACATGACCAAATTCATTTTCCTCAAAGAATCTGTGTTACTCTGTATTGATTGGTAAATGCGTGGGATCTCATGTCTGACTTACATGGACTGACAGGAGAGAGAGAGAGCTCTTACTGAGAAAAAGTGGAACTGCATTTTTCTTTGATGTTTGGAGTCTAGATATGGTCGAGCCAAAGACCTTTTACTGTGATTACAAACGGAAGAAGTGAGATGCAGCTATCAAATGCATTTATGATATTCATAAGTCACTCCATTATTGTAAGCAGACTACTGGTGTGCTTTGGTTTTGAGTAGTCTCAGGTCAACAATCCATTGGCTCATCAATTACAAGAGAGAGAGAGAGAAAAAAGCTTTGTTACTTAATTTGTCTTGCTTTAAGCAACATTACTGTAGCAAGTACACTTACAGTAAATATGTGTTTTATTTATTTATTTTGATCATTTTTAGTGACCATTTTTATATGGCCAACAATTATTTGGGATCTATTTGAGCTCTACACGAAGCAAGTGAGAAGCTGAAAAGAACCTGTGTATTTAAAAGGTACATACTGTAACAACCTTTAAAAGCTAGTGAGGAATGCACTTACCTATTACATGTATTACTGCTTTCACATTAATTCATATGGAACACTCCCCTCCAGCTTAAACACACACTTAATACAGAAGAGAATAGAGTAGGACACAGAGAGGAGATGTGGGGAGTATTAGCCCCCAGACTAGTAAAGCAGGAGATGCCGCCAATGCACACAGCTTCTCAGTAAAATTCCCTACAGAAGCCGTTAGGGCCCTGGGGAGAGTAAGTCAGGATCCTGCCTGCCTCCAAAACCTGGGAACAGCTGGGCTTGCCATCTGCCTCCTCTTCATGGTGGATACCTGCATGTTGATTTTCGCCTCTTTCTATTTAAGTGGAGGTGAGGCAGAAAAGCTCGGTACTTACATGATTGCAGCAACCAGAAAGATCTCAACAGGTCTCTTATCAGCCTTAGATGACTCTGAGGGGAGATGCAAATGAATAGCTACAGGTGTTCTGTTCACAAAGAAATGAAGAGACCAAGACCATAAGACAATGAAGGATTAATAGTTTACCCAAACATGAAAATTCTGTCATTATTTACTCATTATTTGTGTCGATAACATAAAATCAAATTTGTTCTCACCACTTTTTGTTACAGTTTTATATATATATATATATATATATATATATATATATATATATATATATATATATATATATATATATATATATATATATATATATATATATATCATTTGAGTGTGAATAGCTACTTAAATTTTGTTCTGTTCGTCACACAATGTAAATTCAGATTCAACAGGTGTACTTGGTTGTATCCACCCTCTAGTCATTCGTGTTGCTGCTCTTCAGCACCACAAGGCATAGTCCTCCTCCATCACCTTCATGTACACTGACTCATGATGCAGCCTATAACTGATGAGTCACCAGAAAACCTCTGCAGATAATATGAACTGGTATTGTACAAGGAGCCCATTGTGAGGAGGGTGAAAGGGAATTGGGTCAGAACAGTTCTCTGGAGGGCTCACCACCACTTTCGACACTGTTATGGAGCATTGTGAACTGATACATATTGGTGAGGTGTTTCATGACTTCGAAGACTGTGGGGCCATCTACCCACATCCATCTAAATTCTAAGCTGTAAAGTCAGGAAGGATTGAGGTGAACGCAATGAAATAGGTGAGACCAGGGCTAGTTGTCACACGTTGTACTCCAGTGATTACTTCTCAGGGCAGGTTGATTTTTGAAAGCTAATTTCTGCTTAGCCACATACCTTAAAGCCTTGACTACAAAAAAAGCTATGGTACTTTTCCACCGCTATTGCCCAGGAGAAAAGATACAATACATTGAACACATGTTGACCTTTCGTGTCAACTTTGCACAATAGCAGGTCATGTTGTCACACTATATGGGCTAAGTTGGAGCCTGCTGAAAAAAGGTTTCATGTTAACATTCACAACCATCTAAAAATCACAACCACTAAAACTAAATATGTATATCACTTTAAATATATGCATGAATTAAATAGCCTATTATAGGATTTTCAGCCAAATTTAAAATGTAAAACAATTATGAAGGACAAAATGATCAATGAAGCAACAAAATTGGAAAAGGGAACATACAAAAATATCAAAACCTTGTTTTGGCAAAAAAAAAAAAAAAAAAAAAAAAAAAAAAAATATATATATATATATATATATATATATATATATATATATATAACTCAGCAAAAAAAGAAACATCCCTTTTTCAGGACACTGTATTTAAAGATAATTTTGTATAAATCCAAATAACTTTACAGATCTTTATTGTAAAGGGTTTAAACAATGTTTTCCATGCTTGTTCACTGAACCATAAACAATTAATGAACATGCACCTGCGGAATGGTCATTAAGAAACAAACAGCTTACTGACAGTAGGCAATTAAGGTCACAGTTATAAAAACTTAGGACACTAATGAGACCTTTCTACTGACTCTGAAAAACACCAAAAGAAAGATGCCCAGGGTCCCTGCTCATCTGCGTGAATGTGCCTTTGGCATGCTGCATGGAGGCATGAGGACTGCATATGTGGCCAGGGAAATAAATTGCAATGTCTGTACTGTGAGACACCTAAGACAGCACTACAGGGAGAAAGGAAGGACAGCTGATCATTCTCGCAGTGGCAGACCACGTGTAACAACACCTGCACAGGATCGCAACAACAACTGCTCGAGTTACACCAAGAACGCACAATCCCTCCATCAGTGCTCAGACTGTCTGCAATAGGCTGAGAGAGGCTGAACTGAGGGCTTGTAGGCCTGTTGTAAGGCAGGTCCTTACCAGACATCACCGGCAACAACGTCGTCTATGGGCACAAACCCACCATCGCTGGACCAGACAGGACTGACAAAAAGTGCTCTTCACTGACGAGTCGCAGTTTTGTCTCACCAGGGGTGATGGTCGGGCTCGCGTTTATCACTGAAGGAATGAGTGTTACACCGAGGCCTGTACTCTGAAGTAGGATTGATTTGGAGGTGGAGGGTCCATCATGGTCTGGGGCGATGTGTCACAGCATCATTGGACTGAGCTTGTTGTCATTGCAGACAATCTCAACGCTGTGCGTTACAGGGAAGACATCCTCCTCCCTCATGTGGTACCCTTCCTGCAGGCTCATCCTGATATGACCCTCCAGCATGACAATGCCACCAGCCATACTGCTCGGTGTGTGCGTGATTTCCTGCAAGACAGGAATGTCAGTGTTCTGCCATGGCCAGCGAAGAGCCCGGATCTCAATCCTGTTGAGCATGCCTGGGACCTGTTGGATCGGAGGGTGAGGGCTAGGGCCATTACCCTGAGAAATGTCCGGGAACTTGCAAGTGCCTTGGTGGAAGAGTGGGGTAACAACTCACAGCAAGAACTGGCAAATCTGGTGCAGTCCATGAGGTGGAGATGCACTGCAGTACTTAATGCAGCTGGTGGCCACACCAGATACTGACTGTTACTTTTGATTTTGACCCCCCCCCCTCCCCCTCCCCCCTCCCCCCCTCCCCTCCTTTGTTAAGGGACACATTATTCCATTTCTGTTAGTCACATGTCTGTGAAACTTGTTCAGTTTATGTCTTAGTTGTTGAATCTTTTTATATTCGTACAAATTTTTACACATGTTAAATTTGCTGAAAATAAAAGCAGTTGAAAGTGAGGAAGTTTCTTTTTTTGCTGAGTTTATATATACATATATATATATATATATATATATATATATATATATATATATATATATATATATATATATATATATATATATACACAAAACATATGAAACTATCATGAAAAATACCTGTCCTAAGACCACATTTAAACTTTTCAGTAAAAATCTACCTTCACAATATAGTTGACTTTTGCTAGTGTGATTTGATTATGTTTGCTTGTTTACACAAGAGCTATAAAAATAAAAATAAAATGACGATAACGAAAATGTACTTTACAGGGTGGAATTTACATAATATTCTTATTTAAAAAGGCTTTTTGAACTAGGTGTTTGAAACCAACACACAAATTCTCTGCTTGAAAAAATACATTTGTGCAATTGGACTTTTGACTCCAAATCATTACTGAGATATAGCCATTGTGACAACTGGCCCCGGTCTCCCCTAAACTATAAACAATTTGAGAGTGAAAACCAAAATGGCAAATTAATCTTATGGGTAAGCTTCTAAAATATATAAATAAATTCCAAAATATGTTTGACTTCTTGGATGCATTTCAGATAATGAAACCAGATAAACAGTCTTCACTCACTGAGGCGCTAGCAGATGATTTCTGCATTTTGATGGCCAACATTTTACTAAATATATAAATAATCAGCACCTGTTCTTTTGAGATGATTCACCAAATGGGTAATCGCCATTCATCAAAAGTCGCTGTGTCATTACTTACCCAAATGAGATGGTGTTAATTACAATAAATTACAGATGTGTTTGAAGCATTAGTGCAGCTTCAATTAACACAGAGCGCCAGGCTTCTGGTCAGTGGAATGTGTGTGTGTGTGCCTAATGTTTGCATGTGTAAGTGTATGCAAACACATGCAGGAGAAAGAGAGAGAGAGAGAGAGAGAGAGAGAGAGAGAGAGAGAGAGAGAGAGAGAGAGTGAGAGAGAAAGCACCTGTGCAACAAAAAAGCTTCTTTCCAGGACAAAGCTCAAACCCTGTGTTAAAACTGCCTGGGAATCTGCAATACAAAACGAGTGCTATTTCTTACCAAGGCCTTTAAGGTGAAATGAGATGATCGTCAAATTCAGAATGAATGAACCATTTGAAATGCTGAGG
This sequence comes from Myxocyprinus asiaticus, assembly GCF_019703515.2. Lineage (NCBI taxonomy): Eukaryota > Metazoa > Chordata > Actinopteri > Cypriniformes > Catostomidae > Myxocyprinus > Myxocyprinus asiaticus. Next base: position 44,179,355 of record NC_059345.1, read on the forward strand.
CATCTGGCATGAAAAAGAGGTCAAAAGCTCTTCAGCATATAAAGTATGAGCTGTAAAGACTTCAGAATGTGGAGGGTGAGGACATAGTACACAGTGGACCTCTAAGGTGCCCTGGCTTTTAACACTGCTATATGAGCTGATGCTGGAGGATGGTGCCCAGCTTTGAAGTAGTCTCCTAATCTCACTCTGCTACAGAAAGGAAATTGAAGTCAAGGGTTCACAGCACTTAATGCTACAAAAAAAAAAGAAAAAAAAAAAAAAAGAAAAGAAAAATGGCCTTCCAGGACAGAGGAAGAGAAGGCTAGATTGGGGAATTAACCTGGACACTTCCTCGTAAAATGAAGCCAATGATGAAAACGGCACTCCAAGATGGCGTGAAACTCGGGTTCACTCTCTCATAAACAAGTGGCACTGAGAGGCTTTATCTGAACCTCTGAAATCACTAGAATTGATTTGTATTTCCTCTTGGGAACCTAGAACACAATATAATGACAACACATATTCCCCCAGTCATAACATAAAAACACGCTGATACGCGAAAGGTGTGATTTTTCAGACAAATGCATATACATCATATGTCACAGGATGATTATTAAATGTCACTCTGCTCATGTTCACATTTAGCCTCTGAAGCCCACCAGGGACCCAGGTAATGCACTTAAATATTTAGGTTATATTGTTAGAGACAGAAATAGATGAGAAGTGACTAGACTTGCCTGTCATGAGTGATCAGACTGCCTTAATGAGACAGACACAGGCACCATCAGAGTCAAATATTCAAATCCCTCCTGCTGAGGAAGTGCCTTAACACTGCCTTAGAGCAAGCCCAGACCAATATCATTTTGTCTCTTAAGTATGCCAAAACTCTTCAAAAATGCCCTTTGAACCTGGAAATGTGCCAGCAGCAGCCTGCAAACCCGATCTCAGGGGCTGTGTAAATTACCAAACAGCTAATGCAGCAGACTTCATAACCAGGATATTATCAAGGCCCCTTTCGATGATGTCAGCAAAAACAACTCTATAGGAAGAAGGGATCTGTGCTGGGTAGGAGTCATTTCACCACATGACCAGCACACACAAAGACACTCATTCAAAAATACTTCCTGACTACTGACTTTATCCACAGTTAAAACTTCTCTCTGAGACCCGTTTACACATGGAATTGAGATGCGTTTCGTGTGATAAGAGGGTCACAATATTTGGTGATCGGATCACAAAAAATACATACTGTATAGAGGTAATCAAAAACACATGTGACATCACTGCATTTCTGCTAATCCGTCCTGATGCGCTCAGACAGCAGTGAAGCACCACCCACTCACCTGTCATTCAACCACTGCGCTAAAACAAGAGTTTTAAACTTTGCCGGTTATTTGTAGTTTTAAAAGAAAATAACAATTCAATAGCATGTACATTTCCTTGCACAAGACTTTAAAAAACTTCTTCAGCATGCCTGATGTTAACATGCAGTGGCACAGATGTAAAGCATGCAAATCTGACAGATACTCGAAAATAACAAAGAATTCTGCTCAAATTGTCACATTTGTGCTTAGATTAAATTATCTGTGTATCTGGGAGAAACAGTGTGCCTTTTTGGTTTTTTTTTTTTGGCTTTCTTTGTTTATATTGTTTGCACTTTATCATCATGCAGTAACACGCTGAAATAGTCAGTGATGTATGCAGTCATGAAATCAGACCTTCCCCTCGAAATCCAAACACAAGTGGTCAAAAGAGATGCACTGGAGATGCATGTTAATACCAGGTATAAACCCCTGTTTGTTTTGTGTAGCAACACTCCTTCGGGACAGTGTTGTGGATGAATCTGCACGCTCTTTGTGCTTATGCCTCCTATTGGTTGGAGTTTGTTTTGTGGAGTATTTCTTGCAAGTCATTGGAGTGATTGGGTCCTTTGTTGCATTCATACAGCAGTTGAATGGGCCGGCTCACTGAACATTCGTTTGACTGTCCAAAGAAACTGAACAGCCTTTTTTTTATATATATATATATATATATATATATATATATATATATATATATATATATATATATATATACTCCCCTGCTTTTACTTGAGCCAGCACTAAAGAAAACCAGCACAAAAATAATATATATATATATATATATATATATATATATATATATATATATATATATATATATATATTATTTTTTTTGTGCTGGTTTTCTTTAGTGCTGGCTCAAGTAAGAGAAGGGGAGTCATTACACTGATAAGTAAGCATCTACAATTCAAATATCTCAAACAAATTAAAGATAAATTAGGAAGAGTCATTACTGTTTTAGCAGAAATTCAGGGGCAAAGGTTGATTTTGGCTAATATTTACGCACCTAACGCAGATGATCAGGGCTTTTTTATAGATCTTGAAGGGATGTTGCAAGCCGCTGGCACCCCTCATGATATAATATTGGGAGAAGACTTTAATCTATTGATGGACTCAGTCCTTGATCATAGTGAAGCAAAAGTGTGTAAGCCCCCTACAGCAACATTGACACTTCACAGGATGTGTAAAAGTCTTGGTCTTACAGATATTTGGAGACTTTTGAACCCATCTGGTAAGGACTGTAAATTTTTTTCATCAGTCCATAAGATTCATTCTAGAATATATATTTTTTTTATATCTACATCCCTCATTTCATCTGTTATTGATTGCTCAATTGGAAACATCTTAGTCTCAGATCATGCCCTGGTAAGTTTAGAGATGTTGCCACATACGGAGAAAAAGAAATCATATAGTTGGCACTTTAATGTATACCTTTTGCAAAATCCTGAATTCCAAGAAATGTTAAAGGCTGAAGTCAATGTTTATATGGAGACCAACTGGTCCTGTGTCCGCTGTGGACGTGGCGTGGGAGGCACTTAAGGCGGTTCTTAGGGATCGGATCATACAGTATGCCTCATTCACCAAAGAATCCAAAGCACGAGAACTTGTGGAGTTGGAAAGGAATATTAAAGTGCTGAGGCAGAGCTGAAGCTCCAATTGTCATCTGATGGCCTCAGAGAATTGACCCGATTGAAATGCAGATATAATACTATTTTGTCGCGGAAGGTGGAGTTTTGGCTATTCAGGGCAAGACAGTCATACTTTGAGTCGGGGGACAAAGCAGGTAAGCATTTGGCTAGATATATAAAGCAGAGAGAGTCTTTTTCTACCATTCCCTCAGTGAAATCTGCTGGTGGTAAAACATTTACCTCGGCCATTGATATTAATAATGCTTTTAAAGAATTCTATCTCTAAAGTTCCACATCTTCGTCTACTGATGAAGATATTAGAAACTTTGTTGAACCATTAGAAATCCCTAAACTGACAACTGAGGAAAAAATTCTCTTGATTCTGAGATAAACTTGGAGGAGCTTGGCGAGATAAATAAGGCCTTGCCTACAGTTAAGGCTCCGGAGCCAGACAGCTTTGCCACTTAATTTTTTTAGATCTTATGCTGCAGAACTGGCTCCAGTTTTGTTAGAAGTTCATACGGAATCATTTTAGAATGGAAAGCTTCCGCCAACCATGACACAAGCCCGGATCAGTCTGATTCTTAAAAAGGACAAAGATCCAAGCGAGAGTAAGAGTTACCATCCAATTTCCCTGATTCAGCTAGACGTAAAAATATTGTCAAAAATTCTGGCTAAACGATTAAGTAAAGTTATGACATCTCTTATACATATAGATCAGTTGGGGTTTATTCAGGGCCGCAGCTCTACTGATAACATTAGGCGTTTCATCAACATCATGTGGTCAGTGGCGAATGATCAGACTCCGGTCGCTGCCATCTCACTTGATGCCAAAAAGGTGTTTGATATGGTAGAATGAGATTATCTTTTTAAGATTTTGGAAATATACGGGTTCGGGAATATTTTTATTGGATGGATTAAGTAACTTTATAGACACCCGGTAGCGGCGCTACAAACAAATGGATAACTTTCAGATTATTTTACTCTGGATAGGGGCACCCAGCAGGGTTGCCCTCTTTCCCCATTATTGTACTGTCTTAACCTGGAACGATTAACAGCCACGATAAGAAGCGAAGATGATTTTCCAGGGGTGGTGGCGGGAGGTATGGCGCATAAGGTTTTGCTTTACACTGATGATATTTTATTATTCGTCTCATACCCCATTAGATCTAAGTCTTGCCTCCACATAATTATTAATTCCTTTTCAAGTTCTCAGGATACAGAGTCAATTGGTCTAAATCTGAAGCTTTGTCTCTGACAGCATACTGCCCAGTAACGGCTTTTTAGCCAGGGACCTTCCAGTGGCCCATACAGGGCATTAAGTATTTGGGCATTTTATTCCCAGCAAATTTGTGTGATTTAGTTAGAGTTAATTTTGACCACATTTCAAGCGATGTGGGCAGGTGGGCTTCATTACATTTATCTATGATTGGGAAGGTTAATGTTATTAAAATGAATTGTATTCCAAAATTTATCTACCTGCTACAATCTCTCCCTGTAGATGTCCCCCTCTCTTATTTCAAGCAATTTGATAGCATAGCGAAGTCCTTCATTTGGAATGGTAAGAGTCCTAGATTGCATTTCAATAAGTTACAGAGGCAGATTGACAAAGGAGGGCTAGGCCTACCCAAGATTTTGTTTTATTATTATGCATTCGGTCTCAGACATTTGGCTCATTGGTCACTTCCACCTGAGAGAGCCCCTCCCTGGTTTTGTATTGAACAGGAAGTTCTTGCCCCTATTTTGCCATTGCAAAGCCTTTCTATCAAACTAATCGATGAAGTTTCACCCCGTTATCTCGCATTTGCACTCGGTATGGACAAAAGTGTCCAGAGTGTTTAATTTGGTCATCTATTTAAATTGTGCCTCAAGCATATGGCTAAACCCCAAATTATGTATTAATAAGTCCCCCTTTCTGCTGGTCAGAGTGGATTGTGGGTTGGGGGGGTTACTACACTCTGTGACCTATATGAGAGTGGAGTGTTGAGATCCTTTGAAAATTTGGTTCAACATTTTGGGATTCCCAGTTCTCAGTTATATAGGTATTTACAGCTGCGCCACCTGCTTTGTACTATTTTTGGGAGTAGTATACACCACCCTAAAGCAGCAGATACTCTGGGAGAGGTGGTTACTGCTTTTGAAAAAGGTCATGAGGCATCAGTGTATTACTCCCTGCTAATTCAGAGTCTGGGGGACGGAGATTTAAATTCTATCAAGTGATTATGAGAAAGATTTAAACTTGGTATTGGAGGAAGGAGTGTAGTCTAGGATTCTAAAAAATGTCAAGTCTGTATCTAGAGATGCAAGGGTACACCTTGTGCAATTCAAGATTTTACATAGATTCTACTGGACCCCCTCTAGATTATATAGGCTTGGTCTTGAAGACACACCAACCTGTTGGCGACGCCAATCAGAAGATGAAGACACAACCCATGTTTTTTGGTGGTGTGTTAAGATCCAAGAATTTTGGTTGAAGGTTCAGAGTTTTATTTGTGATGTATTGGGCACTCAAATTTCATTCTCTAAAACCTTAAGAGAAGTAAAACAAAGATCTCAACTTCTGCTGGTGCTTCTGTTGGTGCTCTGGTAAAACACTCATTACCTCAAAACTGATGGCTGACCTCATCTCATACACTATTAATACCACACAATCATTATCAGCAGCTAATGAGCTGTGCTGGGGCATCTGCTTGCTGAAACAAGCTATCAAGAGAGTATATGTGAATAATGAATGTGAAAATACTGAATGGATGCATGAAAAAACTGTCTAATTTTGTTTACCTATTCACCTTTCATTCACCAAATCTGTTTGAGGCACTCCTGTAACTAAGGCAACAGGCAGCATGCAAACTCTCTGACAGGTGAGTGCTCCTGGACATCAGCAGATCTCCCTTGGGTGCATCTGTCAGAGCAAGTGCACAGACCAAAGCAGAAACTCTCCACCACATCACCCACCCACATAAACCCCCAATTTCAGCTCAAACTCTCAACGTAGATCCATGACAAAGAAGATGTCAACTGGAAACAAGGAAGGAAAAACACACTGAAAGAAGACAATAGCAATCAGAGGGTTTCACTTCCTTTATAAAAATCCATTTTGCATCCATTTAAGCTGAAAAAGGACTCATAGAGATGTGCAGAGTAAAATATGCAGCCGATAACACTCATTTTATTCTAGGAGTGTAATTCTGATAGTTTGTGTCACAGCAGTGGTAGCCTGAACTGAGGCAGCACTTAGACAGCAGGAAGTCCAATGTGACACTAAGAGGGTTTGTGATATGCTGAGAGCCGAGGCAGAATGAAAGTGACCAGGGGCTGTGATTGTTTTTTCCTGCCATTTAATCTCCTCTCAAAGATGGTTCATTAGTCTGGAGGATAGCAAACTGCACAAAGATAAAACCTGATCTGTGAGTCAGGGACACTCCACAAATCCATTTCTATTCAGCTCTGCACCCAGCGGCTATACCATCAAAAGCATCACTCTGTTTCTTGCTCAAATGAAATTAAACGAGCAGCTCATAAATTTTTTTACACTCCTCCCCCTTCTTCTTCATCTCATTCTCAATTTGAGTGATCCTTTTGCATTTTGAGTTGATGGAAACTTTTTGATTTTCCATCTATGAGACCATTTTCTCTGAAACTACACTGACAGCGTATCCATACAAATACACAGCTCCCAGAGAAAGTGAGTCTGAAGTGCGTGTGTAAGTGCCGCCAATCATTTATGACCTTGATCTTCTGGTTGTGGTTTTCCAACCACAAGGGACTTTTAACAAAAATAGCTCATGTAATTGCAGATGAGCAGTATAATATTAAATATTAGCATAGACTGCAGATTACTAATAAACTATGTAATAATGTACTAATGAAAATTTGCTCAAACCTTTAAAGATGTCCACATTATGCCCCATGGCACATGTGGTACATGATTTGCAGGTTGAGAAATGCTGAGGAATTGTCACAGAGGTCATATCATATCTGAGCTTGAAAATGGTGTGACATGAGGGATGATCAGTTGTCATTAAGGGGTACATGGCCTAGGGCCAATGGGTAGAGGGCCCTGTTTTTAAGAGATGTGGGAGTGTGTCAGAGAGAGCAGATTGTGTTCTTGGAGAGCCTATTAAAGCTGACAGGGACGAGGTGGAGGAGTTGGATCTCAGCCTGATTACACCCCTCTCCCCGGCTCCCCTATTGACTGTGGTTAGGATGTAGCTTTCCATTTCCTGCAGAAATAAATTAAAAGTCAGAAGTAATTTGGCTGATGTGGGATGCAGGTGGATTTTTTTTTCTTCCCCTCTTTGCCTCCAACTTTCTGAATAAAATTCTCCCCCTACTCTGGAAATCAATTGAAGACCCTCTTTGATGAGGGAGGGCTTATTTTCTGCCAGAGACAGTTTTATGGCAGGGAAAAAGCAGGGTTTTGATTAAAGTAGAGGTACTGCGAGATTGAGGTCTTGTTCCAGCCAAAAGAAGGATAAAGGCCTCTAATCGTATCTCCGGCACCACAAAAAGGTGGACATGCCATTATCACTAACCACCTCAAAATCACCACAAATGGTGAAACAGTAATTCTCTGTCAGATCAATCAATCAATCAATCAATCAATCTTCTTTCCTATACTTTATTCCTATGTCCCTCCCGAACTTCCCACAGCCTGTGCTCTAATGGTCTGATGCACATAGCTCAAAACTGGAAAATGGTTTCTCGAACTACTCAGTGCAAATCTTACTGGATGGGTTGACGGAACTTCCACAAGTTGGAGCATAAATAACTTTTCATCTGTCTGCTTTGAAACAAAGTCATGTTCACAAGGTACAATGAGTGCTTTTGAGGACAAAATAGTAAAGTTTGTCCAAGTTTTCTAGGTTAGTGACATCAAATATTTAAAAATATTCAGAGTTTCTTTTGAAGCACGCAGCAGAAAGTAAAGTGGATATACAGAATCAGAATCAGAATGAGCCAAGTATGCTTACACATACAAGGAATTTGTCTTGGTGACATTTGCTTCCAGTACACAGCAATACAAAACAGCAACAAGACTTTTAAAAAATATTTAAAAATTGAATAAAAAATAAATATTGAAAAGAAAATAAAGTATATATAGAATACACAATAGACAAATATATATATATATATATATACACACACACACATATATACATACATACACACACACACACACACACACACATATATACATACACACAGACACACATACACACATACACATACATAGTGCAAATCTAAATACAAATCGGTTATATACAGTGCAAGGGAATGTAATGGCAGAAGAGGTTGGATGTGTTGGATAATATAAAAAGACTAAGCTGTATATTGCATATTAATTATTGCTCAATGGGGCAGATTTAACTGTTCATGAGAAGGATAGCCTGAGGAAAAAAACTATTCCTGTGCCTGACGGTTCTGGTGCTCAGAGCTCTGAAGCGTCAGCCAGAAGGCAACAGTTCAAAAAGGTAGTGGGCAGGGTGAGTGGGGTCCAGAGTGATTTTTCCAGCCTTTTTCCTCACTCTGGAAGTGTATAGTTCTTGAAGGGAGGGCAGGGGGCAACCAATAATCCTCTCAGCAGTCCAAACTGTCCTTTGTAGTCTTCTGATATCCGATTTCGTAGCTGAACCAAACCAGACAGATATTGAAGTGCAGAGGACAGACTCAATGACTGCTGAGTAAAACTGTATCAGCAGCGCCTGTGGCAGGTTGAACTTCCTCAACTGGTGAAGGAAGTACAACCTCTGCTGGGCCTTTTTCACAGTGGAGTCAATGTGGGTCTCCCACTTCAGGTCCTATGAGATGGTAGTGCCCAGGAACCTGAATGACTCCACTGCTGCCACAGTGCTGTTTCGAATGGTGAGGGGGGACAGTGTTGCAAGGTTTACTAATATCATCTGGTTCGGCCGCCTACTGCTTGCTCATAACCAGATGATAGTTTTATTTAGTCACGTTTCATACAACTTGCTAAGACGGTGATTAAATCAAATCAAATCAAATCACTTTATTGTCACACAGCCATATACACAAGTGCAATGGTGTGTGAAATTCTTGGGTGCAGTTCCGATCAACATAGCAGTCGTGACAGTGATGAGACATATACCAATTTACAATAACATCAAATTAACACAACACAATTTAAACATCTGTTATACACATAATTACACTCAACAGTATACAAATAATAACATACACTGTACAGTATACAATACGCACTATATAGATACACATTATTCAATAAAAAAAATAAAAAAAATTTATAAAAAAGTATATATATATATATAGAATGTACAGTATTGTACTGTATTGACATTCAGGCTGTCGGTTGATAGTCAGTTGTTAAGAGAGAACATGATATAATAATAATATAATTTATGACAGTCCGGTGTGAGATATAAGAGTAAGGGTAATAAAGCGCATTGCTGATGTATTTTGATCGTGGGAGATCAAGAGTTCAAAAGTCTGATTGCTTGGGGGACGAAGCTATCATGGAGTCAGCTGGTGCGGGTCGTGATGCTGCGATACCGCCTACCTGATGGTAGCAGTGAGAACAGCCCATGGCTCGGGTGGCTGGAGTCTCTGATGATCCTCCGAGCTTTTTTCACACACCGCCTTGTATATATTTCCTGGAGGGAGGGAAGCTCACCTCCGATGATGTGTCTGGCAGTTTGCACCACCCTTTGCAGTGCTTTGCGGTTATGGGCTGTGCTATTGCCGTACCAGGCGGAGATACAGCCAGTCAGGATGCTCTCCACAGTGCAGGTGTAGAACCGTGTGAGGATGTGGTGGTTCATTCCAAACTTCCTCAGCCGTCTCAGGAAGAAGAGGCGCTGATGAGCCTTCTTCACAACGACTTCAGTGTGGATTGACCATGTGAGTTTCTCAGTGATGTGGACACCCAGGAACTTGAAGCTGCTGACTCTCTCCACTGGTGCTCCATTGATGGTGATGGGACTGTGTTCTCTGTCTTTTCTTCTGAAGTCCACCACAAGCTCCTTTGTCTTACTGATGTTGAGGGAGAGGTTGTGCTCCTGACACCAGTGTGTCAGAGTGTGTACCTCCTCTCTGTAGGCTGTTTCATCATTGTCAGTGATCAGACTTACCACCGTCGTATCATCAGCGAACTTGATAATGGCATTGGAGCTATGTGTTGCCACACAGTCATGGGTGTACAAGGAATACAGTAGTGGGCTGAGAACACAGCCCTGCAGGGCTCCAGTGTTGAGGGTCAGTGATGAGGAGATGTTGCTGCCTATTCTAACCACCTGGCGTCTGCTTGACAGGAGTCCAGGATCCAGCTGCACAGCGAGCTGTTTAAGCCCAGAGCCCAGAGTTTCTCATCTAGCTTGGAGGCCACTATGGTGTTGAATGCTGAGCTGTAGTCTACAAACAGCATTCTCACATAAGTGTTCCTTTTTTCCAGGTGGGAGAGAGCAGTGTGTATTGTAGATGCAATGACATCATCAGTGGAGCAGTTGTTGGGGTAAGCAAACTGCAGCGGGTCAAGAGAGAGTGGCAATACAGAGCAGATGTAATCTCTGATTAGTCTCTCAAAACATTTGCTGATGATGGGGGTCAGAGCAACAGGACGCCAGTCATTTAAACAAGTTATTTTTGATTGTTTTCGAACAGGCACAATGGTGGATGTTTTAAAGCATGTGGGGACTACAGACAAAGAGAGGGAAAGGTTGAAAATGTCCGTAAAAACACCAGCCAGCTGGTTCGCGCACGCTCTGATGACGCGGCCCGGAATGCCGTCTGGGCCCGCGGCTTTGCGGATATTCACCCTTTGGAAGGATCGGGTTACATCCGCTACAGAGACGGAGAGTGAACTAACCTCTGTAGCTTCAGCCGTGAGAGCTCTCTCCGCGAGGGTGGTGTTATTTCCCTCAAAACGAGCATAAAAAGTATTTAGCTCATCCGATAGAGAGGCAGCGGTGTTCATGGCGGAGTTTTTATTCCCTTTAAAGTCCGTGATGATGTTAATACCCTGCCACATGCTTCTAGATTTGGTGGTGTTAAACTGTCCTTCAATCTTACTCCTGTACTGGCGTTTTGCGGTTCTGATAGTTTTTCGGAGGGCATAACTGGCTTGTTTATGCTCCTCCACGTTCCCGGAATTAAAAGCGGAGGTCTGCACATTAAGTGCCGCGCGAACATCGCTATTGATCCAAGGTTTCTGATTCGGATAGATTCGTACAGTTCTGGTCGGAACGACATCCTCTACGCACGTTCTGATGAAACACATTACGCTATCAGCGTAAAGCTCGATGTCGTCATCAGAGGCAGACCGGAACATCTCCCAGTCCGTGTGACCAAAACAGTCTTGTAGTGTAGAATCTGATTGGTCCGACCAGCACTGGATCGTTCTGAGGGTGGGTGCTTCCTGTTTCAGTTTCTGCCTGAAAGCAGGCAGAAGCAGAATGGAAGAGTGGTCCGATTTGCCAAATGGTGGGCGGGGGAGGGATTTGTAGCCATCCCGGAACGGAGAGTAGCAGTGGTCCAAAACCCAGTCCCCTCGTGTGTTGAAACTAATGTGCTGGTGATATTTTGGTGCGACTGATTTTAAACTGGCTTTATTAAAGTCCTTTGTCACAATGAACGCGGCCTCAGGGTGCGCGGTTTCCTGCTCACTTATAATCCCATACAGTTCCTTGAGTGCCCGGTCTGTGTTGGCTTGTGGGGGAATGTACACAGCAGTGATAATGACCGCTGTGAATTCCCTCGGTAGCCAGAATGGTTGACACAGAAGCATAAGAAATTCCAGATCAGGAGAGCAGAGAGACTTGATAGAATGTACGTTCCTCTGATCACACCAGGTTTTGTTTATCATAAAACATACAAGCAGTGATAAGCAGTGACTGGTAGTTTTACGTGGTTTCCTCCTATTCATAAGCTCCAGTAATGATCATTATCCTGGACATAAATTTGCGGTAACAAAAGGCGTCCCTCGAATCTACCAGTGATAAATGATTTTGGAGGAATTCAGAATAAATCAAATAATAACAATTTATTTGCCAGGAAGGATTTAAAACGTAAATTACAAAATCAATCAAAGCCAGTTTCACACATGATCAGAATAAATAAACATTTCTAAAAATAAAATGCAAGTCAAAGAAACATACCTGACAAAACTACATGCAATGGCAAAGCATGGGAGATCTGGCTTACAGATTCCCTGAGCTCCTCTGCCATCCTTCCTTAAGTACCAAACGATTCTATTGTAATTTCAGATGTGTTTGTTTGATGTTATTCAGGCACCTAATCTGATGGTTCCCATGAGGGATCTGGGAGGGGTTGTGCCCCTGATAGAATACAGTATTTTACTAAGTTCTTAAATCTTACTTGTGATTTGACTTTGCTGAAAGTTAATGAGACCGTTTTACCAGTTGCACTGAGACCTCTTGAATGATACCAAACAAGTATGATCAGAGAACCTTCTACATTACAAAACAGGATAAGTCATAATTTAGTTTTTGGTGTCCTTAAAGTGACCTGAGGTTTGAGAGAGAGAGCAGATGTGAGTGAGATTTGCGAGAACAGGATAAGTCATCCTAAAGTGGCCTGAGGTGAAATAGATTTGCATTTTATGGTCCTTAAAAAGTAGAGAGTGTTGTCTTAGGTGGAGATGCTCATCTGTGTGAGAGTTTTATGACGTTGGTTCTCACAGAGCCTTTTAGGTGTAGACATTCCGGTGCCAGCCTTACACAGGTATGGGGTATGAGACTGGGCCTTTCAAATCTACAGTAGAACACATCCAGGTCATCAGCCAGTTGTTGGTCCTCCACAGGATTGGAGGTAGGAGTCCTGTAATTTGTAAGTTGTTTCATGCCACTCCACACTGATGCAGGGTCGTTAACTGAAAACTTGTTTTTCAGCTTCTCAGAGTATCCTCTTTTAGCCACTCTGATTTCCTTATTCAGTGTGTTCCTGGCCTGATTGTACAAGACTTTATCCCCACCTCTGTAAGCATCCTCTTTGGCCTAACGAAGCTGCCTGAGTTCTGCTGTAAACCATGGTTTAACATTATTAAACATTAAGTGAGTCCTAGTAGGGATGCACTTATCCTCACAAAAACTGATATATGATGTAACAGTATCTGTGAGCTCATCCAGATTGGTGTCTGCAGCCTCAAAACACTTCAATCAGTGTAGTCAAAGCAGGCTTGTAGTTCCAGCTCTGCTTCATTGGTCCATCTCTTTACAGACCTTACTACAGGCTTAGTAGATTTTAATTTCTGTCTGTAGTTCGGAAGAAGATGAACCAGACAGTGATCAGAGAGTCCCAAAACTGCTCGAGGGACAGAGCGATATGCATCCTTTATTGTTGTGTAGCAGTAATCCAATATATTTCTGTCTCTGTTTGGGCATGTAATGTGCTGTCTGTATTTGGGCAGTTCATATGTGAGGATTGCTTTGTTAAAATCCCCAAGAATAATAATAACTGAGTCCGGGTATTGTTGTTCTGTGTCTGTGATTTGATCAGCCAGCTGTTGCAGCGCGGCATTCAAACATGCGTTTGGCGCGATGTAAACACTCACCAGAATAAACGAGGAAAACTCCCGTGGCAAGTAGAAAGGCTTAAAGTTAATAAAGAGCGGTTCCAATTTAGGACAGCACATCTTCTTTAACGTTGTTACATCTGTACACCAACTTTCATTGATGTAAAAGCAAGTTCCACTGCCTCTCGTTTTCCCCTGTTAACTCCGCAATGCGATCCACTCTGAACAGCTGAAAGCCCGGCAGATGTAACGCGCTGTCCGGAATGGCTTCACTCAGCTAGGTTTCTGTGAAGCCCAAGGCAGCAGAGGTTGAAAAGTCCTTGTTTTCTGCGGGTGAGGAGATGTAGTTCGTCCATTTTGTTAGGAAGAGAGCGGAGATTCACTAGATGAATACTCGGCAGCACTGTTCGAAAACTGCGCCGACGGAGCTTGACCAGCTCAATAATTATTATTGTTATTTATTTTTTTTATCCCCTTTTCTCCCAATTTGGAATGTCCAATTACCACTACTTAGTAAGTCCTTGTGGTGGTGCGGTTACTCACCTCAATCCGGGTGGCGGAGGACAAGTCTTATCACGTGGCTCATTGTGCATGACACTGCGGCGACTCCACATGTGGAGGCTCATGCTACTCTCCGCGATCCACACACAACTTACCATGCGCCCTAATGAGAGCGAGAACCACTAATTGTGACCACAACGAGGTTACCCCATGTGACTCTACCCTTCCTAACATTTGGGACAATTTGGTTGCTTAGGAGACCTGGCTGGAGTCACTCAGCACATCCTGGATTCGAACTCGCGACTCCAGGGGTGGTAGTCAGCATCAATATTCACTGAGCTACCCAGGCCCCGGTAATAATTCTTAATTGATTGGTAGAAAACCCTTAAAAATTATTCTAAAGGTCTTAAAAAACTTGCTTTAAAACCAATCAAAATGAATAGCCTTAAAATGTGTTATTTTCTTGCAGTGTGTGCAGCAAGTCACATTTTGTTTCTTAAGTAAAAAATGTTAAGTTATATGTCTCATTGTCTTTTTTAATTGTCCTTTCATTTATTCAGTCAAAAGAACAAAATATATAAAATTTCATATTAAATTACTTTGTTCATGAGTTGCCTAATGCAACATTAAAAAAAAAAATAATATTGAAATTCACTGCTATAAATTTGAATTTTTTGTAGCATCAACCTCTTGTATGTGAAAGTGTTGACGTTAATTATCTTAATTGATGGAAAATCATTTTAAAAGAGGTCTCTAGTAAAGATTATATACTTTTAATGAGTATTTGAAACAGATTACACAAGTTGGTGAATGTGCAGGTGTATGTTTTTTTATTTTTTATTATTATTATTCCTCCCATAGTCTCTTTTGCTGCAGTGATTTATTTGTATATGTACTGAAGTACAATTGCACAGTACTTAAATAAAATTGTCTTTTTAAAGTCAGTGTGCAGTAACTTTTGATATTACACTAACTGGTGTTGTGGGTTATATTACTGACTTTTTGAGTCTAGCATTTAATGTGAGAGAGTTCTGTTCTAATCCTGAGTAGAATCGCATCAGTTGGTTTTGAAAGCATGTCTCACTCTTCTGAGAAATCTTTCTATGTCAGTGAGAGAGCACAGAATTGCTGGGCAAGATAGCTAAGCTATATGTGCTTGTGCACGACAGTGCGAGTGTGTATGTTAGTGTATGCTTATGTGTGTTCTTCCTTAGTGATCTGAATTTCAGGGCATTTTCCACTGAAACAATATAAAATTCAATTTCTTCACAATAACAGAAATGACAGATGGAGCAAAACCCTCAAGCTTGATAATGACAGAAAGTCAGTTCAGGCAGACAACTTCATTCTGTTCGGATTACACTTGTCTTGTCACATAAAGCAAACTTTATTAGAAAAGCCAAAGTCAAGATATAACTTCTGTTTGGAACTAGGGAAAAGATTATGTAGTTTTTCTTTTCTCTATAGATTCTCCTTGATACTGTAAATTTTTTTTGCGGTTTAAATTTCTCTTTGTGTGGATGCCCTTGTATCTCTTTGCTTTTTGAATGCTTTCTTCTAACTGAGCATCTAACTACCCTCAAACAAACTGACTGGTGGCATGCTGCTCCCATGTGTGCTGTTGTTCAGAGCAAGGTGAACCTCTCTGACATCAAAAGGCATTTCATGTTTCTTTTATTTTTAATGGTATAGTCTCTGTACCACTAGGCTTCTACAGCCAAGTTAACTGTGCTCTCTGCTAGGATGACAGATCTAGCCTTTGTGGCTTCGTCCCTAGGCAGAGTTGTGTCTGTCTACAGGTGATGAGGGACGAGGCCAAAGTGGGTGCTGAGCTCACTGAAGTAAGGATATTAAATTTACATCAGGTACAAGAGGTGGAAAAGCACAAAGGCAGATGATAAGGTGTCGGCACCATTTATATGCCTAAATCTACAGTCTCAGATCCAAAACCCCACTCGTAGAGCCCATCTGGGAGAAGGTGCTTGTGCTTTAAGTGTGCTACAGACACAGCATTTTCATAAGTGGCAGAGCTCATAGGCCATTTATGATGCTGAGATACGCAACAATGCCTTTCCCTTGATGTTTCTTTAGTTACTGAGCTCATCTAACAATTTCTTCCAAAATACTTATTTCACTTCTGCTAAGAGTGTTTTCAAGGTACTTTAGAGATTTGTACTATGTGATTGTTGTGCTGGTTACACATTTATGTATTTTGCAATTCTGTAATGTTCAAGTACAGTGGGACTGATGAATTGAAGGTATCATATCAACATACATTTACTGTTTTTTAAAGGAATAATAATAAGACTTTTCATTAACATTAACATTAGATGATGCATTAGGAATCATAACAATGAATAATAATGTTAATGTGCACAACTTTTTTTGTTGTTGTTATTAACAGTTTTTATTAATTCCATCCACAAGACAGACAAACACAACATAAAACACGGAATCAATTATATACATTAAACCCCTCCCCCCGAACATTCCCCCCACCCCCCACAAACACGCACTACAGTGGTCACTTACAACTAGAACATAAAAAAAAATAAAATAAAAAAATAAAAAACATAAAAAAATATACTTTAAAAAAAAACAAGAATGACATACATATTAAACTAAAAATTAAAAATCCCTCTCCAATGCCCCTCCCTGAGAACCCTCCAAAAAATCCAAATATCCACCCCACTTCTATCAAACAAATCCCATTCTCCCAACCTTCTAAAAATCACCTCCTCAAATGCTGCCACACCGCCCATTTCCCCACACCATTCCCGAAATGAGGATGCCCCAGCTGTCTTCCACCCCCTAAGGACAATTTGTCTGCCAACCAACGTGTACAACTTTTGAAGTTAATATGTATTAGTATATGTAGAAATTAACATTAATTAATAAATGCTTTAAAAAATTGTTCATAGTTAGTTAATGTTAACTAATTTGTTAACTAATTGTGACGTGTACAACCTTATTGTAAAGTGTTACTGGAATAATTCACCCAAAATAAAAATTCTGTCATATTTTCGTCACCCTCGTGTCGTTCTAAATATGTATGACTTGCTCACTTATGCGGAACACAAAAGGAGAAATTTTAATTAATGTTCTGGTCGAGTCTTTTCAATAAAATTGTAGTTGATAGTGTCTCACTTTAATCTTAAAAAGCACCCACAAGTATCTTTAAAGTAGTCCATGCATGTGACATTAGTATTATATATTTGGCAGCAGAAGTTGAGATTACATATATTATATATTTAAATTATTCATACATTTTATGAAATGTGCTATAGAAAGTACGATATTTAATTATTATACTGTATATTGACTTGAATATGACACACGACTCCCATTGACTACTTTTATGATATGCAATATGGTGCAAAATATTGGTTTTTAACCTTTTAACTGGTTTAAGTACATTAGAACAGTATCAGTTTTCAGATTTATTGTTCATGGTTAACCTCGATATGTTTCATTACAAATATATTAGTTCAGTTACATTATATTATAATATCAATATGTTAGATCCCTTAACCCAACCCCATTCCTTAAAAAGCTACTGTATAATGACATATTGTTATGACAGTGTGTTGACTGGTACTGTGCATTTTGTATCACACTTTCAGTTCTTTAAAATCCTCATTGCAGCCAAAACAAAGTAATGAAAAAAAAAAATAAATAAGAGCAATGGAATAATAGCATTGCAGTAAATGGACTTTTGAGTTGTCCTCCCAAGATAGATAGAAGAGAGTTATCTTCTTCCTAACAAGTTAGATATTATTTTCGGTGCCTGGGTGACAAAGAAAGTGTCTATTCTTCAGAGTGACATGAGCAGGGGTTAAATTTCATTTTTGAGGAGGGGGAACCCTAACACCCCCCTTAGGGTGGTACTCCCACTGCCACTACACATTTCTTCCCAGTTGGAGCACCGGTTGCATATTAATTTGTTATCTAACAGGAACAGAAGTGGGCAGTGGAGTGAGGCGGAGTGTGCACCATGTTAAAAAAAGTGCCATTCTAGGCAAACATATTAGACCAGTTTCCAACACAGAAGCATATTCTCGCAATAACTTGCTTTCTCACAATAAGCCACATTCTAGTGTCCATGTTAACGTAGTCACTGTGGGGGAAGACATCACCACTTATGTCATATTATATTGTAAGCCATTCATTGTCAATGTCTGAACCCTAACACCTGTTGCATACAACACCTTGAAACAATGTGTTTGCAGCACCGAAGCAGTACATCAGGACAACATTAGCAGCAAGCAACACTTGTGCTTTTACACCTGCAGTGTTTTTTTTTTTTTTTTTGCTGCAGAATCTTTTACGCACTATACATTAAAAAAAAAGAAAAGTTATAAAATGGTTAATTGGAGTGAGCAATTGGTAAGTATTACAAACCTGATCACCATAAAATCTTATTTATATGATGCTGGTGTAAACTAATGTGCTCTTGTAGAATTCTTTCATTTAGTGACAGCCAACACAATAAACTTTTGAATGTTGGTTTGCAAAACAGAGGACAGTTTGATCACTGGGTTTGGCTCGATCACTCTTAATAAAATAGCTTAATAATATAGTCAGAAATGAGTAATTATGTCCAACCATTAAATAGTGATATCTCATTGTTTAAACACCAGTCCAATCTTTTAAGTGTTGAGTACTTTCCTCTCAAAAAGGACACACTTCCAAAAATATGTGTTAACTTACCATCTGCAACAAATGCAGAGGTAACTGCATTTTCCTTTGTTAATTAATCCTTATAAAAAAGTAAGTTGAGGGTCATAGAGCAGCTTGTTTCTCCATAATCAATCTTGTGTTATCCATTGCTAATACAAGACTGAGGTAAGTTCTGAATTTACCAACCACACTGGCTGTCACATGCATTTGTTTACCACAGCAGTTAGCACTCAGCTGTGTTTATGGGTATTGCTGTTAAGCATAAAGACATGCCCTCTATTTAATATTATACAATAGCTTTTATTTTGTTTGTTTAAGCCTATGACTTGTAGTATTCTGTAGTTTTAAATGATAAAACCATACTTCTGCTTAAGCTATATAATTAAAATTATTTCATTTTGTTTTTGTGTCATTTAATTTTTTTCCCCTGTGCTATAATTCCTTTAAAAAAAAATGCTCTGTGCTATAATTCCTTTATATAAAAAAACATTAAAAAAAATAACTTACAAACATATGCTTATTCTTTGCAATTTCAAATTTTTCGTGTCAACTCATTTTCACGATGTCCATCAACAGTGCACTTTCACTTTATTTCAGCGTGAGCAGCACAGCAAAAATAGACTCGGCTGTGACAATCTTCTGCCTCGCTGCTTCTGCTTACGATGTGAAAACTCTAACCTGTTAATATGGGTGCCGAAGAAAATACACACTGCTTCTGCGTGCAGTGTGCAACAAGCGTAATACTGTATATTCTAAATGTGTGAGTAAAAAATAGGCTCTCATTTAATTGGTGATAAAAATGGGTAAATCTTTTTTTATTAATTAATATTTTATTCTTTTTATTAAGAATTAATTAGAAATGTGGTGTGCTAGCAGTGACCACTATCTCCCTTCTGTACAAACGGTCTCACTCTCACTGTTACTTTTAGAATACTCACACTAGCTTTTAAAGTACTCTCTCTCTCTCTCTCTCTCTCTCTCTACTGCATCCTTTTCCATGTCTGTCTCTTTCTCCATAGCAGATGCACACACGCACGCATGCACGCACGCACACACTCATACTCAGAGTATATCCCTTGAAGCACTGGTAGTGTTTTGAAGATATACAGTCTGTCATAGAAATCATATGAAACACATCTTTCAGAATATCATGGCACTGTTTTGGCTTTGATCACAGGCAACAATGTCAGTTTCAAGAGATGGTGGAGTAATGTATGATGAAACTGTCAGAAAGTTGTTGCGGCTCTACTGTGCATCTTAAAATTATCATTCTGCTGCTGCAGATTTTTTTATAAATTATTATTTAGTTCTTGCAGTCATATTTGATGCCTTTAAAATGACTCGTATTGAGCCATGGTCAAGCATGTGCCCTTGCAATGCATGACATGTTTAAAATAATACATGCTATATAATCCTCAAAAGAGCTGACAAGACATTTACATCAACACAAGCGTCACTGGGAGCCAGTACAATTTAACAACACATTGATCTTTACACTATTCCGTTAATTACATATTAAGCAAACTATACATGTGAAATTAAAGGGAGGGAAGATGATGCCATGATTTTCACCTTACTTATGTCAGCATGGTTGCAGAAGCCAAGTTATTTTTCAAGGGGCTGTTCACATTTTCCTTCTGTAATCTGTCCTTTGTTAGAAAATAAGGAGCTTTTTAATATTACAAAGCAGCACCTCATTTTTGATGTGGAATAATGGAAAAAAGGTCAACATCACTTCTTCTGGATATAAAATTCTTCTAATTTTGCAGACAGGCCACCACTGGTTAAAACATCTTTTACTCTTGTAAATATTAGTGGACTGTAAAAGCCTTAATTTATCAAAAGGATCAAGATTTAAGTTTACCCCTTTAAAAAACCATTCTATCTATGGTTAAATTCAGCTCTTTTGTTAGAATTTGCCATGTTCTCAGTGGCCTTTAATGGACTATAATGGATAATACTTTATGTCAGCTCAGGTAAATGGCAGTATCAAGATTCAAATAGAAATTTAAAGGTGATATGTCATTATGTATCACATACAGTATCAGTGATCATATCCCTCAACAAGAGTTGTGTATGATTAGCATGGCTATAATTAAAATGATATATTGAAAGGTATTGTTACTCTTTTAGACAGAAAAGTACATACAATTGACACTTTTATGGGAATGTCATAATAGAGAAGGGACCTTTACTTATTTGAAAATTATTTTACATCATGTTTAAACTCCATACACAAAGACTGGGTCTGCAGGTGATATTGCTGTCCACAGAGGGGCGCCGAAAGCGAGTTGTAAATCGAGGTGTTTTTAGTTGTAAGAGGAAATACATACTTTAATTAATTCAACCCCGATACCCAAACTCTAACCCTAAACCTAACCGTCAGTGGAATAAAAAGGTACATTTAAAGGGAAAATGAAACCTCCGAATCATGCTTGTCTCTTATTAAGTGAACCCGATTACTTCCAAGTTTCTATGTGGGACAAGAACCCAGGCCTACCAGACTCTGCTGACACAATGCGTCAGTCAAACCACAGAAAAAAAAAGTAAACACACTTAAACTGATGCAAAAATGTTGGATGGTAAATGGCGTTTGTCAGTAACTCGGCAGAATGGGGTTGATGTCAGGGTACTGGAACATTCGGTAGCAACATGTTAACTTGCTGTGTGATCATTTTGACATGCATGAATGGATGTATAAATAAATATTTTCATAAATAAATAATAATTGTTTTCCACATAAATTATGAAATAAGTAATTTATTATCACTTTCAGTTATGGATATTGATTGTAAAAGCTTCAAAATTTGATGAGCAGAATAAGATGAACTTTTATGCAGTGGCCTGTGGACCAGACCACTGGAAATCAAACATTTGTCCAAATATTCTATAAACTTTTAATGGACTGTCATTTATGATTGACAGGTTTAATATATAACTGACATTCAAATGAATCATACAGATTGACAATTTCATTTATTTCTTTAATTTTGTCTTTTTCTTTTTTTTTTTTTTTTTGAAAGTTGAAAAGTGGATGTGTGTTTGTAGGCGGGTTTGAGTGGTTTATGAGGAAATGTTTTATGTTACAAACTGGTAATTACAAAGGTATTCTGCAATAAATGTGTTTTATGAGGACATTTCTAGTGTCTCCATAATTCAAATCACTTAAAAAAACATACTAAATGATTTTTTTTTTTTTTTAATGTAAATGCAGAAAGTTTTTTGTGAGGGTTAGGTTTAGGGGTAGGGTTAGGGTTAGGGGATAGTTCGTACAGTATAAAAATCATTATGTCTATGGTGAGTCCTCATAAGGATAGCCGCACTAATATTTGTGTGTGTGTGTGTGTGTGTGTGTGTGTGTGTGTGTGTGTTGGAGATATATATGAGATGAAGTGAAGTTGGGGGATGGGATAAAAAGATATGTTTGCATGCACATGTTTAATAAGATATACAGTATGCTTGCCTTCTGAAATCCAGATAACAAGAAAACATAACTCCAATTAACATGAGCGTGATAGCTTCAGGCTTTTTATGAGAACAGGCAAACATAATACATTTAATTTACATAACATTTAATTAATCCACATGCATGGGAGATTAAATATTCAATATACTTGGCGAACAACACTTAATGGATAGAATTCATGGATGAAAAAATCTTTTTTTGAGGGTTAATTGTTCAAACCCTTCAGTAGAGAGACCATTTCCAAATTCAAGACAGGACATTGCTGTGTCAAAACACCCTCTCAATAACCTGAGCTCCCTGCATGGAGTAAATATCCTGCTGGTACTTAGTTTTGAGAAGGGAGAACTATGTTATAACCATTTTCAGCAGGGGGACCAATCAAAGAGAGCAAACTCCTGCCTTTGACTCTTTGGCAAAGCCATTAGGCCTAATCGTTTTAACCTTCCTCATCAGATTCTCTGTAAATGCACTTCTAATTTATAATTTTCTATATTCCATGCTTCACTCTCCCTGAATATGGAGAAATCATTTGAAATTATTCACTTCATAAGCTTCTTCTCTGGAGTAATTACTTCAGCACAATAAGCGGGATGGTGGAGCATCGGTCCACAGCACACCTTTGTGCACAAGAAAAAATGAGCAAAGGAAAAAGGGAAGAGAGAGACAGAAGACAGAAGTCCTCCAAGCTCTCACCTCATATTTGGTCTTCTCTGCAAAAGTTGTCTTGCTGTTGCAAATAAAACAGCACCAAATAAATAATGGGGAATTGTGTTGTTGGGAGCAGATTGCTCTGCATCTGGGCAATTGGCAGTTCCTTTGCCCTCCTGATCTAAAGGTAGCTAATTTTTTAGGGCATGCCTTCTGTAGAGCTGCTGTGCTAGAGATGAGGAGAGGTGGTGTAGTTCAGGGCATGGGGAAAGCGACTTGCAGCGATGATTAAAGGGTGTGGTGACACACTACATGCAGTGGGTGAAAGTTAATCGTGTCGACATCACAGACGAGGACACATTACTTCAATGTCATCCAGAGGAAGACTGGAATAGTCAGAGCACATGTGGCTTTAGAGAGATGTACTCAGCGTAATTACGACTAACATCTACCACTGTGACAGACAGCAAGTGTTTTGAGGGGAACAGGTGAAGAAACTGTTCAGAATCTAAATGCCTTAAAAGGACGTGTAAAATCATTAGATGAACAAAGGTTCGTATTGTCCTTCTGCCACACTCTTGTCATCCTAATAAAGGACATAAATGTCATGGAGGATATTTTAAAAGAGCTGGACAGTTTCAACAAAGGTTTCCAATCCCCCAGCAGCTGTCAAAATACAGTAGACTTTGTTCTGTTAAAGTTTTAAGGCATTCTGGTGTGTCTACAGCAATTTCTGTCAAGATTTGGATCCTATAACTTACATTGCCTTGGAAAACTAAGATACAAGGATACAATCTTTTTTTTTTTTTTTAGGGGTCCAGGCACAGAAGGTCCTGGAGCTCTCCTGTACATTTAATTACCTTCTTCTTCTTCTTCTTCTTCCTCTTCTTCGTCTTCTTCCACTACTCAGTTGCACACACATACACTCCCATATGACTCTAGGTGGCGCTATCATACTCAGTTTTATGTTTTCACATGGGTTTCGTATGGGTTAGAATCTTTTTTTTTTTTTTTTTTTAAGCAGAACAAAACGTATATCTCTGATTTCATTCCCATAAAATGTTTCCACCATTTTAAGTTTTCTCAGAAATCGACTTATTCAAAATCCTCCTAGACTGTTGGTCCGATTTTTGGTCTGATTTTTTGATTCATCAAATCATTCAGAAGATATAGGTTGATAAGTGAATTTGGCCATGGCAAAAAATAAAATATATATATATATATATATATATATATATATATATATATATATATATATATATATATATATATATACACACACTACCGGTCAAAAGTTTTGAAACACTTGACTGAAATTTTTCTCATGATCTTAAAAATCATTTGATCTGAAGGCATATGTTTAAATGTTTGAAATTAGTTTTGTAGACAAAAATATAATTGTGCCACCATATTAATTTATTTCATTATAAAACTAAAATTTTATAAAAATTAAAAAAAAGTTTTTGAAATGGATGACCCGGACCAAATAATAAAGAAAAGCAGCCAATAATTGCCCAACATAGATGGGAACTCCTTCAATACTGTTTAAAAAGCATCCCAGGGTGATACCTCAAGAAGTTGGTTGAGAAAAGGTCAAGAGTACATGTCTGCAAAATCTAGGCAAAGGGTGACTACTTTGAAGATGCTAAAATATAACACAGTTTTGATTTATTTTGGATTTTGTTTAGTCAAAACATAGTTTCATTTATGTTATTCCATAGTTTTGATGACTTTACTATTATTCTAAAATGTGAAAAATAATAATAAAAAAGAATGAGTAAGTGACCCTAAACTTTTGACCGGTAGTATATATATATATATATATATATATATATATATATATATATATATAGGCTTATATATTCAATACGATTTGATGAATCAAAATTATTTTGATAACTTTTTGTCATGAGGATCTCTAGATGATATATACAAAATTTCAGATCAACGGTCTAGGTATTTTTTTCAGAATTGGAAATTGGAATTGGAAAGATATACATTTCATTTCGCTGATCCGTGCAAGTCTGCAAACACAAAAAAGTAACTAGATTACTCAGTAAAGAAATTACTGGCAGATTTGTTCTTTTTTATCACATGGCTAGCTGTGCATGACACCACGGAGACTCACAGCATGTGGAGGCTCATGCTATTCTCTGTGATCCACGCACAACTTACCACACACCCCATTGAGAGTGAGAACCACTAATCACGACCATGAGGAGGTTACCCCATGTGACTCTACCCTCCCTAGCAACTGGGCCAATTTGGTTGCTTAGGAGACCTGGCTGGAGTCACTCAGCACACCCTGGATTTGAACACACAACTCAAGGGGTGGTAATCAGTGTCAATACTTGCTGAGCTACCCAGGCCCCCCTGGCAGATTTGTTCTTTGAAATTTTGGTCATTTTCTCCACTTTTACAAACTTATTGTGCTTGGACTCTGATAATCGCTGCTTGTGCCTATATAAGATTTGTTCTTGGGAGTACATTATTAAGCAGTAAAGTAAACGTATTTCCAAAACCGTGTATATCAATCATTTGGTGGAAAATGCTTGCTATAAATTCATCTCACATAAATTGTTGTAATCGCTCACTGTTTGGTGCATTTTATTGTAAAAAAAATCATGACGGATTTAAGTGCTGGGTCAAGGGTATAAAGTCATCATGGTGAAACGCCAAACTTTGGCTTGACATGGCAGTAAAATAAAGCTATAAATGTCTTTAAAAGTCTTTATAAAAGCAAAACAACAACAACCACATCATCACATTAATCAACAAACTGATGACAACCAATCTTCAAAAAAGACAGCATGAAAACAAGTGATTGAAGTATTTCCTTGATTATACGAATTGCTATAAATAGTTAGTAACTTGGTTTTTTGTTGTTTATAAAAATTATTACCTTTTTCAATGTCATGCATTCATGCCCAAAAGGACATATTGGCTATACAAAATTCCTCATCCTTTTCTTGTCTGAGTATTTACAGTAATTTGGAAAACAATGCATATTAGAATCTAAAACTTCTAATAGACCAGTGCTCCAGCTTTTGATTTAGCTAGAAAATTGCTTTGGCAGAATCATCTGGGAGCCTGCTTATTGGATGAGAAGGTGTAAAAGTTGATGTGTGATTTACAAGGCCATTACCAGGCAGTCTCAACACACTGGTTCAAGTCAGACAAGGCATATTATAATGTCACTATATGACAAAGCTGCGTGCTTGCAAAGGGGATGCATGTGGGGGATGCTGAGATTATGGAGTCCGCCTGCGGTCTCTTTTAGCAGGGGAATTATAGCTAATCGTCCGTGTAATGTAGTACTACTCAATTTTTGACAGGTTTGTAAAAATGGTGAGTTTAGGCACAAAATCTGTTTGACAGTCTTACAATTAGTCCTTTTGCATACAAGAGCAAAGGTGAATGAGA